>NW_026591918.1:5887377-5904078 GCF_907164565.1 Psammomys obesus | reverse complement strand
CACACACACACACACACACACACACACACACACACACACACACACACCTGTGGTAGCCAACATTGTAAACTAGGTTGGCCAAGTAAATCCATGGTGAAGATTAATGAAAAAAAATCAAAAGGATTTCAACCTCATTCAGCTTATAGGTGAGAAGGCTTGACAGTTGATTTTGATGAGAGATTGTGCAGACTTAAGAGTTAACCCATAAAAGAAAGAAGCAGGGAGGAAGGGGTAAATATTTCAAGGGTTAAGAGAGAAGAGACACAGCTAATTCGTATAGATTTCAGGGGATATAAATTAGTTGAAGTAGATGAAGATGGAAGAATCAGAATCTATCTCTATCCAACTCAACAATTCTATACTGAGATCATACAGAATAGGTTCACTAGAGCCTGGCCACATGATGATGATAATCTTACCGGGAAGAAAACAGGAAGTACATGTCTAAGAAAATGGCATTATCTGGGGCTTGAGGAATGTCCATGATTTGAGCAGAAGAAAGGCATGGGAGGCAGACGGGAATGCATGGGCAAATGCCCAAGCACAAAAAGAACTTGGTATGTAGAAGAAATAGTGATAAATTCATTGTGGCTGGAATAATGAAGACAAGGTATCCCAGGGACCCTGGAGACAAAATAAATTGAGACCAATTAGCAGCTTCATAGTAATTGTAGGGAGGTGGAACATGGTTTAACTCAGGAAAGGGTGTCCAGCATCTCTGCAATGATGCTACCATCAAATTCTCCAAGGGCTTCAAAGACCCTTGAAGGGGAGGAGACCGTGGAGAGAATTCCTGCCATGGAGAAGACTGCATTGACAAGATGCCACATGTAGCATGGTTCAGAGGAATTTTGCCACCTACCCACTGGGTGAGCCTGGGTTTTGGGTCTGCAGGAATTTCACTGTCTCTGCAGAGTGAGGAAGATGGAAACCAAGAATAATTGTGCAGCACACAGGATGTGTGAATATTTTTATGAATAGCACACAAACAGACATTCTGACTTCTTTACATTATGACATTTTTGAATATACAAGGAGAATAATATAATGAGTATCTATGAGGTTACCCCCAAACTTTACAATTGTACCATACTTTCTCATCTTTCATTTATGAAATATTTTAAAGTTGGATATCAGGATATTACTTTATGAAATAGAGCACTTACTGTTTCTAAATTTTTTTCTATATAATAGAATCTAATCAAATAAAAACATCTTTACTTTAGGCTTTCTTTTTTTTATTAATTACACTTTATTCACTTTGTATCCCCCCTGTGGTTCCCTCCCTCTTCCAGTCCCAATCCCTCCCTTCCTCCACCCTCTGCATGCATGCCCCTCCCCAAATCCACTGATAGGGGAAGACTTATTTTCTTTCCTTCTGATCCTAGTCAATTAGGTCTCATCAGGAGTGGCTCCATTGTCTTCTTCTGTGGCCTGGTAATGCTGCTTCCCCCTCAAGGGAAGGTAATTAAAAAGCAGGCCAATTGGTTCATGTCAGAGACAGTCCCTGTTCCTATTACAATGGAACCCACTTGCATACTGAGCTTTCATGGGCTACATCTGTGCAGGGGGTCTTAAGTTATCTCCATGCATAGTCCTTGGTTGGAGTATCAGTCTCAGGAAAGACCCCTGTGCTAAGATTTTTTGGTTCTGTTGATCTCCTTGTGGAGTTCCTGTCCTCTCCAGATCTTACTGTTTCTCAGACAACTAGGAATCGTACTTCCTCAAGATCCAGCTATACCACTCCTAGGCATATATCCAAAAGATTCTCAAGTACACAATAAGGACATTTGCTCAACCATGTTTGTAGCAGCTTTATTTGTAATAGCCAGAAGCTGGAAACAGCCCAGATGCCCCTCAGTGGAGGAATGGATGCACAGATTGTGGTATATCTACACAATGGAATTTTACTCAGCAATAAAAAACAAGGAAATCATGAAATTTGCAGGTGAATGGTGGGATTTGGAAAAGATCATCCTGAGTGAGCTATCCCAGAAGCAGAAAGATGCACATGGTATATTCTCACTCATATAGACATATAATATAGGATAAACCTACTAAAATCTGTACACCTAAAGAAACTAATCAAGAGGGAGGACTCTTGCTAAAATACTCAATTCCTATTCAGAAAAGCAAAGAGGATGGGCATCAGAAGAAGGAGAAAAGAGGGAACAAGTCAGGAACCTGACACAGAGGACCTCTGAAAAGCTCTGCCCTGCAGTCTATCAATGTAGACGCCTTGAGACTTACGGGCAACCTTTGGGCAGAGTGCAGGGAATCTTAGGAAAGAAGTAGGCTTTCTTTTTAAAAAGACACTAGAGTCTCATCGTGTAGTTTCCTGAAGACAACATTAGTCCGTTCACTAAAGCACATTTCAGTTTAGTGTTATGAAGTTCCCCAAACACATACTCAAGGACTAACATTCTTGGAGCCACTTTTCCTGTTTCTCTAGCTCCACTGAGCCCAGAGCAGGGTCTTGTAATGCTTCCCTTTGCATTTAAAATAGGGGACACATCATCTGCATGGTTCCATCATCAAGAGCCCTGCAATGCTCTCCAAATTTAGAAAAACCATTTTCCTCTCTGAAGACAGATAATTTTAACTGAAATTGTGTTTCCACAATAGCCATAACAGATGAGAAGCCCATCCATAATTACTGCCCCAACTTATGAGCCACTTATTTTCTCCTTTAAACCAGCATTGCTTCCAGGTAAGCACAAGGCACTGTCCCCTTTTTAGAATGGACGTCAGTCATACCTGCTGTAACGGCCCCTGCTGCATGTTAGGTTCTTCTCTCCTGGACTGTGCACACTGGACTTGTGTTCACCTGTCTCTCACCTCTAGCTGATGGGGGACAATGATAAGCCCTCAGTGAGTGTTTACCTACTGAAGGAGATACCTTGCCATCTTGGACAGGCTATCATTTTTTTTTTCTATTCTAAAGTAGTGTTCTGTTTATATCCTATGGCTCTAAATTAACAAATTCCAAGCTAGTAAGATTTCCAGATTTTTTTTTATTCAATTGTGCATGCAAATTTTGGCAATTATTGGAATGAATCTTTACATGTACCAGTGAAATATCTACTCAAGGATTTACTCACACACCAACTAGCACCTAATAGGATCAAGTGTCTAAATAGAGCAAGGGACATTCTTTCTCAGCTCTTAAGGAAGGAGAGTATATCCACATTGGGCAGAGCTCAATGTGACTTCAAGCAATGGAACATGTGCCAGTGAGGCCAATTTTGGTGGAGCCTTTCTTCCCTTCTGGCACACAGTGTTAGAGTCGGCTGCCAGATTCTACAGTCCTTCAACTCTGTGCCAAACTTTGTCAATTTTAAGAATGACCAATTAAAGTAATTTTTAGAAAATCAGTTCTCATCCAACTGAAGACAGTCATAGCAGTTGTCAGTGTATTAACGTGCTCCCAAATTTCCTCGTGGTCATGAAAGTGAGTCATGATCTAGTCACCCTCTCTCCCCCTCTCTCTTTCTCTTTCTCCCCCCTCTCTCTTCCCTTCCTTCCTCTCTGTCTCTCTCTCTGTCTCTAAGCTCAATCAACTTTCCTTTTTTTTTTTTTTTTCCTGAATGAAGCTAGAATTCCTAAGCTAGAGATTTCAGACCAAGGCACATATTCATTGACTACACTATCCTCATAAACCAAATTATGCAAAACACTCAAAATCACCTCCATTACCAACTTGAAAAAAAAGGAGACTTAAAAAAAACTTCTTAAGACCCAAGAATGATCTGAAATATACTTCTTGGCAGATTAAGTTGCCCATCCATCTCCAACTATTGGTACTTGTTCAAACTTGTGTAATGGTTCTACAAGGGCTGATCCTAAAGGGTCCCAAAATTCGTATTTAATCTAGAGATAAGTGCAGCAATCCATCTTTCCCGGGGTCTAAGAGAGCCATTGTGTTCTGCCTGCTGACATAGCACATGCAGCTATTGTGATGGCTTTCTGCCTATGACTCAGAATGAACCCTTTCAGATAAGCCAAACTGGCAGAGGCATTGTGGAGAGCAGGAGCTCAGCACTGCAGAGTGGGCTGTTACGGAAGGCTCTTCCCTGAGGTTGAGGGAACAGTTGTCACTGGAGGGATTAACTCCTGCAGACTCACTACATGAATACATAACACTCCTGGACTATCTAGGGGCCGAGGCTATGGGCTAGACAGAACACCAGAGGGCCTCTTGCCTTCATCTCTAGCATCTCTGATTAGTGAAAAAGATATCAAACAACAGCTTCTAACCTTCCGATGAATGAGAATGAGAGGTACAGGATTTTAAAAGAGTTGACCTAGTCCCACCTCAGAGGAAATGAGTCTGCTCAGGGTTTCCAAACTCTGGACATAATTGGGACCCAAACCCTAGAACAGAAATCAGACTGTGTGAATCTATAGTCTAGGCAACCAGAAGAGCAGAAATAGCTCTCTAGCCCCCTAAAGACCCACTCAGTGTAAGCCCCTCAGGATAATGCTTACTGTTGCATGGTCAACCAGCTAGTTTGGAAAGGGACATTTGGCCTGTTCAAAGGCTAGAACATGCAGCTGGACACACAGAGAGGCAACAACACCCAAACCCAACGAAAGTGTAACTTGAACAGAATGAGAAGTCCAGAGAAGGCTGGCAAAGGAGATGTATCTTTAAGGCTATCTGTAGAAGGGATTAACTAAGATGGGGAGGGGGGTAGATCCACCTGGGACAGCGCAATACCACAGGAGGATCAGATAAAATACAAAGATGGGGAAGAGCTGCTAGCACGGCGGCATTACTTTTTCTGTGCCTTCTCCCACCCCTCTCTTCCCACTCCCCTTTCCTTCTTCTCTCTGTCATCTTTGTGGCAACCATGATGTGAATAACTCTGTTCCACCATGCCCTCTCCACCTTAATGCACCAAAACCATGAGCCAAAGTTGACCTGTCAGCTCTTAAGTCGTTTATGTCAGGTGTTCTGTCATGGCAACAGAAAAAAATTAATGCAGAAATAGATATATAAATGTTAGCTTGTATGAATTTTAACTGAAGCAAACCACATGCCAGAGTTGTAGAGCCTTGAAAACAACCCAAGGAAGCAAAGTAGTGCTGGCTCCATGATGGAGGTGGAGTCAGCCAGAGTGGAGCTCATCCCAGGGACAGTGATGGGTAGAGGGGTGAATAATGCATAGGGACAAACAAGAATCCTTACTGCAGGAGCTCTAGGAAGCAAGTGTTCATTTCCAAGTCTGTTTCTCATACTCAGCATATATTGGGAAGGACTGACTAAACTCGGGGAAATGCCAGGCATGCTAGTGTCTTGTGAGACACAGAACACTGAAGCAGTAACCTATACTGTGCCTTCTCTAAGAGCCCAGAACGTGGAAGAAAGAGCTGCTCAAAAGTACAGTGTGTGTCTCTATGCCTAAGTACCTGAGCAGGAGTCTCTGGGATGAGTTATCTGTCCAGTATTCCCCTTAAGCAGCCCAGCCTATCATGCTCTTCTGTCATTTGCAGTTCCTAGAGTATATCATTTGGGTTTTAGAACAGTTCCACTCATTCACTTAGTTAGCAAGTATTTATTGAACATTAACTTTGAGGCAGTCCCCATGCTAGGCATCAGAGATAAAGTAGTGAGCCAAATCAGAAGGGGTCCTGCTACCTTCAAGGATTTATAAGTGAATGAGGGAGGCAATAATTAGAGAAGAAGTCTAATTAACTACTTAGACATAGTGAAGTGTCAACCTTAGGCTCTTGTGGTATAGTTAATTAGCATGTGGCAATTATAAAGTGTAAATCACCCAGAAAGTTTTGTGGGGTCTTTTTTTTGGGGGGGGAGAGGGCAGAGGTGCATGTTCCAATCCACTATCACATTGCTGCATTGCTAACATGTCTCAAAGGGTGGTTTGAGGGGCAGTCACAGACCACAGAGGTACCAGCAAGATAGCAGGTTCAACTTGCCCTTGCTGTCTTGACCGCACATGACAGGAACCCAGCCCTACTCACTATTCCTTCCACCCCTGCTTATCTTGTAGGCTTTGATTTCCAAGAGAAAAAGTCTAGAGGGCTTTCAGGAGCTCTCTAACCAGATGTGATAATGACACCAAGATTGTCATAAGCCAGGAACAGCAGGTGGACTCAACTCACAGGCCTGTTCTGATCATGGATGGCCTCCTTCAGGAGGACTGAGGTTCAAGGCATTGTAGGAATAAGCAGGGTTAGTGCAAGATGTGTGGTGGAGCCATTAAAAAATGCCTCATTCCCTGAGTTTTAATAAACAGCTCCTGGAATCTGCACTATATTCCACACGTACATGGAAGGGAAAAGGCTGATTAGCAAATTACTACATGGCTAAGCTGAGACCAAAGCACATCTGTGTGTCTAGAAGTTAGCCCTTTGCTAACTCATCCTACTTTCTGATCACCAACTCTGTAGCCAGTGCTGTGTCCCCTTCCCCCGGAAATACTGCTCAGATCTCTTATCCATGTGCTCCACCCCTCAACATCTGTGCTCAGATGTCACTTATCCAGAAGTGCGCTTTTAACCTCTGATGCCAACAGTTCATGCTCTCCTTTTCTTACCTACTTATCACTATCACAATGTCACACTGCCAGATCTAACCACTTGAAATCGCTCAACTTTAATTGTTGTTGTTATTTGGTTTTTTAACACAGGGTTTCTCTGTGTAGCCATGGTTGTCCTGGATCTTGCTCTGTAGAACAGGCTGGCCTCCAACTCACAGAGATATGCACGGTGCTGGGATTAAAGCATATATCACCACCACCCACCTTCATTTTAAAATATTTTAATTTGTGAAAATGACTTTTTTGTATATGCTGGCCTAATGTTTCCATTACTCACCATGTTATCCTCCCCATCCTGTCTTGAATATTAGCTGACAGTGTTAGTTTTGTTTAATATATTCTAACATCCAGAACGGTGCTTGGCATAAAGTAGACCCCAACCCAATACCCATGCCATGGACAGAGAAGGTAGCTATGGGTTTCTGGTTCAATAATAATGATGATGATGATAAAATAAACCAAACTGTTGGCAGGTACTCCTGGTAAAGGCAATTTTGGTTAATAATATCCTGGGATCCTTGAAAGCACACAGGGCAAAACTAAGTTTGTGTTTCGGTTCACTGGATACCAGGGATATACTGAAGGAACAAAGATTACAGAGGAAAGAAAGCAGCCTTTGTGTATATACTTATCCAATTTGAGATTCTTGTCATTTTAGTCCCCTCCCTCCAGATCTGGGCTGCTACCCTGTCTGATGCCCAAATTATTCTAACTAGAAGTCCATAATCATAATCTTTAAAAAGCATCTTTCTGGTTGTTCCGCCGCAGTTCAGCATGGTGATTAACCTCCGCTCCCATCTGAGACACTCACGTAACCCACACTTTCAGTATGCTATCTTAAGACTCCAGAAGGGCTTCTGAGGTAGGCTTCTTACTTTGAGGAAAGAGGAGACAAGAGGACACAACCTCAGAGAATGAAGTAGTTCAAGAATCAGTTAACCTGGTTGGGAAGAAAGCCCATAAGATTTCATAGAGGGGTACTGTCAACCTCAGTTCTTCTAGTAAGAGTTCCACAGCTCACACATTCATTGGAAAGATCTTCCAATACACCAAAGATGGATGCTCCTGATGCTATGGCCTGGAGTAGAGCAAGAAACACCCAGGGGCTCCTAGACCTCATGGTCTATAACAGTTTCAACATGTTGAAACTCATGTGGTGTCCCTGGTGTCTTGGCTCTCCTGTAACCTTACACTGCCCTTCAGGCTCTGCCTTGGTTGGAAGGAGGGGGTGACATCTGCGCTGCCTCTGCAGGTGTGGGTCCACAATGCAAGGCCTTCCTTCTGAGGTGGTGGGGGAATCTCTCCAGAACCTTGGCCCTCGGCATGGGTGGCTGCTACTAGGGAATGGGCACAGTGTGGCTCCGTAGCTGACAGGCAGCTTTCTTTTTTCCTGGTCCACCAGGGGTACATAGTCTGCCTTTTTAACTATCGTCCTTTACTTCCCATTTAAAAGTAATTCCTTTGTTAATACTGGCTAACTACTAGTATTTGTTCTCACAGAGTTAAGAGAATGGCACATGTTGCTAGTTTTAGGCATGGAAAACACAGGTCCTTTTTAGTTCTTACCTCATTCAATTTCTTTTGGGCCAGTGCTTACTCCAACAGTGATTCCAGTCTCAAGTATAGCTGGAGAAGACTTTTTTCTTCACTGGACATATTTTAGGACAGCCAGCAGCCTGGTAAAGGAAAACTGTGCTTTCACTGAAAGGGCCCCACATGTTCCCCAGCTGTCACTGCCCTTCCTCAGCTTCTAAACTGTCCGCTGTCAGGAGTTCTGTCTTTAATTTACAGTTTCCTCCTTCCCCTATGACTAATGGCAAAGGAAATGGGTAGAGTGAGGGGGAAAGAGGAAGAAAAAAAGGAAGAGGAAAAGAGAAGGGGGGAAAGAGAGAGGGAGTGAAGAAAGGAGACTGAATAAATGAGGACGGAGAGTATGGGACAGAGAAAACACACTAAGTGTATCCTAACCAGGCCTGACCAAAAATGTTCCTTCCTGGACTCTGTGTGAGGTTGGGCAACTCATAGCCCAGGAGAAACTGCAGCAAGGGTAACATGGATGATCCACCTCAGCTTGAGAGGAGAGCAGGCAGGTGAGCCTGGGCAGCAGGAGTAAAGAAGACAAGGGGGTCAGCCTGGCAGTAGCCTTTGCCCAGGTCCACGAAGGTAGTATGAAGAGTATTACCCACTGAACCTGGGCCAGAGGGGACCCTGTTCTGAGGGCCTTCACACTGCAGAATCAACAAACAACCTCTTTTCTTTATCATCTCTTCAGAAACTGTGTTGTGAGACTAACAACTATCCAGATGAACTCAAGTTACCACAGGTACATGGCTAGCAAAACAGGGCTGTCACTTGTACTATTATTTCAGGCCCTGAAACATCAGAGCCTGGGACCTGCATCCAAAGAGAAGGGGAAAAAAATGGGCAAAAGTCACTACTGCGGAAGGGAACAGAGGAGCCTTCACTGCTTCCAAAATACTCTCGAGGTTAATAGTTAAAGTTGGTGACCTCAGCCTTTGATCCAGACTTTTCTTTAACCATAGACCATCTTTTTTTTCTAGCTGGTACTCATTTCATTAATGAGGAGAAAGTGTGAGAACACATACATAGAAACAGCATAGTGCCAGACATAAGCACCACCAGCACACACACACACACACACATACACACACACACACACAGGCATTAGGCATTAACACAATAGAGTTAACATTAGTTTTAGTACCGATTGATTGCAATCTTTCTGTGAACATGACTCCATTTGGTTGGAGAAGCCTCAGAAAGCAGAAGAAATGCCTGGAACATCCTCACCTCTAGCTTTTCTCGAATGCTTTGCTTACAAAACACTGTCTCTCTTTTCTCATTTCCTCCCTTTGACCCAAGAACAGTTAAAAAAATTAAATCAACAATGGTAATATACATCATATCAGGAAGAAACATGATTTCTCCTCATGGACAATAGCAGTTGGCACCAAGTTTGTACCTTATGTCAAAATGTCAAGCCATCAAAAAGACTCTCCAATTAGCATGAAAAGCATGGGACTTGAGTGAGGCCTCTAAAAGCCACACAAACCAGGTTCCCAGGCTACACCCTCTTGGAAACAGCCATTCCCAGCCAGAACAGGAAACAGATGCAACTGTTTCATGAAAATCAAACCTCACGGGTGCTCATTAGGCAGCTGAGGAGGCCCCAGCCCACACCCAGGGCACACCTGGCAGGCCATCTCTAGATGGTCAGTCCTAGTGACAGAAATGGACACACAGGCACCCAGACCTGGGAAGGAAGGCACAGTACAGCACTGAGTCTAATCTGGGCTTATTTATCGCAGTCTCCAGCTTCATCGGAGATGTTGTTCATTACCCAGAAAGCCAGATTTACGTGAGTTAATTTACAACTTAAAGAAGTGATGTTATGGGGCTAGACTTTGATTTACAGTAAAGTTCCTCCTGGCACGGGTTTTTATACACCAGGCTTTAGCTGATCCTCCGGCCGACAAATAACGCTCAGCAATCATACAGCATCGGGCAAACAAGCTGCAGAGCACACTTCTACCCTTAATCCTGTAGATAAATTTTACTCTTTACACTTGTGTGGTTCTCCTCTGAGTGAGTCTAGGAACACGGTGCCCATTTGGCGTGGTGTTTATCATGGTGAAATGTGACATAATTGACAGTTTCCTTGGTGAAGCACCTTTTAAAGTTAGTTTTGTAAGGTTTCTTCATTTTTATTTTTTAAAGGAAACCAAAGCTTTCATGGTCTAGAAACATCTTGGTGATTCTTCCAGTAAGAATGGTGGCTTAGGTGGGGCAGGCATGGTATTCTTTCAAAGTAATGTATGCGAGTGTCTGTGAAAACATACTCTAAAAATTCACCCAGATGAATTTTTTAAATTTGTGCCATTTCTGTAAATGTGCAATCTATGTATAAGTAAATAATTATATGGGCACGTGCGCATGCGCGCGCGCACACACACACACACACACACACACACACACACACACACACACGGACACAAGATCACAGTGTTCCTTAACTCCTGACAGCATCAGAGTGGAGATACCTGCTCTACCAACTTGTTTGGGTAAGTCTGGCTGTTTCCAAGACTATTTCGTACATCATGCAGAATGGTGCAGTGAGGAAGAAAGGAAGAAAAAGGATAGAGAAGGATATTTTGTAGATCCCTACTATGAGTGCGTAATGGAAGTGATACATAATGCCAAGTTACTTTCTTTATCAACATTATTTTCAAGATCTTGGTGATAAGAAGTAACATTCAGATGCTGTGAAGGCAAAGATTGGGAATCAGATAATCTTAAAAAATAGATTAGGCTTTGTGAAAAGGAGGTCTTTTGTGAAACAAAACCAACAACCTACAACAGCAACCCAAACTAACAGTTGTTAAGACTGGATACAAATTGAAATAAATAAAAAATGTTGCCAAATAATTATCTCTAAAAATAGCCCTGGTGTTGAGTTAATGAATGGGAGAATACTTTTACATTTTCAAGAACAGACATATTGTTTTGGGCTGTTTAAAGATTTTCAGAAATAAAGACTGCTTAGCAATTTAAATTTTAAAGTTGCAATGGCCTTGCTATGTAAAAGAAGAAAGCCCTGGTGATTTCAGTTTGAGATACAACATAAAAGCTACAAGCCGTAATGCCTTCACAGGAAGTCTAGCAACACTCTAGAGAAAGAAAAATAGCCAGGTAGAGTGTACTTGAGGAAAGGAAGGGCTGTTTCATCATTCGAGTTCTATCGCCCAGCACTCTGATAAGTTAAGAGAAGGAAATACTTATGTGTCCATAGAAGCCAATACTTCTTAGTGACGTATATCAGAAGCCCGGGTCTGATTCTTACTATAGAAATTAGCCTCTAGCAAGAGTCCTCCCTCTTGATTTGTTTCTTTAGGTATACAGATTTTAGTAGGTTTATCCTGTATTATATGTCTATATGAGTGAGTATATACCATGTGTGTCTTTTTGCTTCTGGGATAGCTCATCAGGATGATCTCTTCCAGATCAAACCATTTACCTGCAAATTTCATGATTTCCTTGTTTTTTATTGCTGAGTAAAATTCCATTGTGTAGATATACCACAATCTGTGCATCCATTCCTCCACTGAGGGGCATCTGGGCTGTTTTCAGCTTCTGGCTATTACAAATAAGGCTGCTACAAACATGGTTGAGCAAATATCCTTATTGTGTACTTGAGACTCTTTTGGGTATATGCCTAGGAGTGGTATAGCTGGATCTTGAGGAAGTGCTATTCCTAGTTGTCTGAGGAAGTGCCAGATTGCTTTCCAGTGTGGTTGTACAAGTTTACATTCCCACCAGCAGTGGAGGAGGGTTCCCAATTCTCCACAACCTCTCCAGCATGTGTTGTCACTTGAGTTTTTGATCTTGGCCATTCTGATGGGTGTAAAATGCTCAATTCCTATCCAGAAAGGCAAAGAGGATGGGCATCAGAAGAAGGAGAAAAGAGGGAACAAGTCAGGACCCTGACACAGAGGATCTCTGAAAGGCTCTGCCCTGCAGACTATCAATGCAGATGCTGAGACTTATAGGCAACCTTTGGGCAGAGTGCAGGGAATCTTAGGGAAAAACTGGGAAACATTAAGATCTGGAGAGGACAGGAACTCCACAAGGAGAGCAACAGAACCAAAAAATCTGCACACAGGGGTCTTTCCTGAGACTGATACTCCAACCAAGGACTATGCATGGAGATAACCTAAGACCCCTGCACAGATGTAGCCCATGGCAGTTCAGTATCCAAGTGGGTTCCATTGTAATAGGAACAGGGACTGCCTCTGACATGAACTGATTGCCTGCTCTTTAATTACCTCCCCCTGAGGGGGAAGCAGCATTACCAGGCCACAGAAGAAGACAATGGAGCCACTCCTAATGAGACCTAATTGACTAGGATCAGAAGGAAGGAAAAGAAGTCTTCCCCTATCAGTGGACTTGGAGAGGGGCATGTATGCAGAGGGTGGAGGAAGGGAGGGATTGGGACTGGAGGAGGGAGGGAACCATGGTGGGGGGGATACAAAATGAATAAAGTGTAATTAATAAAAAAAGAAATTAGCCTCCACTCTATCTAAAGTGACCCTTTGTCTGTTTTAAAAGTACCCTTTGGGAACCATTAATTTTTTTTTAGATTTATTTATTTTATGTGCATTAATGATTTACCTGCATGTATGACTGTGGATCACCTGCATGTCTGGTATACCCAAAGTCCTAGGAGGTCACCTAGAATTGGTGCTACAGACAGCTGTGAGCTGTCATGTGGGTGCTGGAACCTAGCTTTGGTCCTCTGCAGGACAAATTCTTTTAACTGCTGAGCTATCTATCTGGCTCTGAGAACTCAATATACATTTATTTGAAAACCATGGATTAAGAAAATATTCAAGAGACTTTCCATAAAAATCTAAAAGTTCTTGACACAAAATCATGGGCAAGAAAAACATGCACATTTTAAAATAAGTGTTATTTCATATGAACAATAAACATCATTGTGGCAAACCACAGGCAGAATCCTTGTCTCCAGAAACAAGACACAAAAGAAGAGATCCATTATAGCCACTACAGTTTCAGGCACTTTAACTAAAGCCATAAGATAAAAACATATCTTAATATATGGCTATAGATATAGGAAAGTCACTTGTAAATATTTATAGATCATATAATTATCCACTTGGAAGGTATAAAAGTTTATTAAAAAGCAATTGAAAAACATCAGATTTTAAAATATCTTCTAAGTTCTCCTTTAGTCTGCACTGCCAATCTAAGGAAAATGGGAAAACTCCTCACAACAGCTACATAATAGGTGTAAGAACACAATAAATACATATAATAATCAATCACGATGGATAATTTTATAAGTTCAAAATTTAACAAAAATGTATCTTAGACTTAAAATCATGCAATAAATGAGGGATAGCATAACAAAATATAAAAGAACATCTCAATCACAAAAACTATTCTTTTTTGGGGCTGGAGAAATGGTTCAGCGGTTAAGAGTATTTCTTGCTTCCTCAGAGGACCTGAATTCAGTTCCTAGAACTCATACCTAGTGGCTCACAACTGCCTGTAACTTTAGTTCCAGGGGATCCATCACCCTCTTACTTAAAGTACATACCCACAGAGACATAAACATATATATTCATTAAAATATATTTTTTTGCATTTTTAATTTTATTAATTACACTTTATTCATTTTCTATCCCCCCATAAGCCCCTCCCTCCTCCCCTCCTGATCCCACCCTCCCTCCCCTTTCTGCATGCATGCCACTCCCCAAGTCCACTGATAGGGGAGGTTCTCCTCTCCTTTCTGATCTTAGTCTATCAGTTCTCATCAAAAGTGGCTGCATTGTCCTCTACTGTGGCCTGGTAAAATATATTCTTATAAAGTTATAGATTTCCCTTAAATTTATGATTCATTGTTTGTATTATGTATGATTTCCTTTGTGCACAGATGAACATTTTATGTATATATTTCATTTCCTACTCATAAAGTTCTCCTATGTGGTACATGCCAATACTATACCCAGTTTATAGATGTACTTTTGCCCAAAATCACAATACTGCTGGGGCTGGGGCTCCTGGAACTGGGTCCGTATGGTTCTGCCATGCTTCTAACAACAGCACCTGCTGGTGCAGTTCTGTTGTATGTCACAGGTGATAAGCCCCAAAGATGAGCACCACATGAGGGATAAGACTTACCTAACTCACAGCTGACCAGACATTCTAACTGGAAAACAGCTACAGAGGCCTTAGGGAAGTCAGAATTGTCATCTGTGGCCTCAGGTTGTGGTATGTCACCCAAATATATTTAGACATTCTGTCCTGATGTTGATTTGGGCTTTTGGCTAAGACTTTGTGTGAAACCTTGGAGAAGGAGGTCTATCTTTGCCATAGTAGAGACTGTCATCATTCAAAATAATGCTAAGGCAGCAAAGGACGTCTAAAAAGAGATGTTCAGGGCTGTGATATTTTGCAGAGGACACACCATATTCATCACTGTGCTTCAAGTTCAGACCTGCCCCTGGGACTTTTCCAGGGTCCTGCATATGGAACTGTATTCAGCACAGAAATGCTGGCAGGAGAGGCACTATAAAGGGAACTCTACTCCACAGCCCCCAAACCACAGGTCCTCCCTGCTAGGCCTGCTCTCCAGACTGGGTGTCCGCAAACATTCCAAGATGGTTCCTTATGACCCCAGGGGAGCCCTGGAGGTGGGGCCACTTGTTGTCTGTGAGTTTTCAAGTTCACATAATGGCCTCATTTCATTTTTAAAAACACTTTTTCTCATGTCTTTTTTTCTTATTCCATTTCTTTCTTTTACAAAATCTAAAGTCATAAAACTCCCCTGTATCAAAAAGGAAGAGTTACTCAAAAGATGAAAGAGATTTAAACACTGAATCAGTCCAGCGTTTCCAAGCTAGTCATTGAAGCAACTTTCTACCAAGCATCTAACCATGGGCCAGCGGTTTGATGGCAAAATACAAGCACTACTCTTTGAAGTCTGTCTTTCAAACTAGCCTTCAAGCTTTCTTCCTGACTTCTAATCTTCTCGTAGCTATTTCAGAGGATGTTTTCTAAACTTGGATTCCTAATAATCTTAATTAATGCTCTAATCATGTATGCTGGCCTGGTAGGAAGATGCTGCCATGACAAAATGTCACTATGGCAAGGTGACAATAACAGCTACAGTTTAATACAGCTTCTGAGCATTAAAGAAAAGGATTCCTCTAAGTTTCCCAGGGAATCAGCACTCTTCCCCTAATAAATGCGGCTCTTATCCCCATTTTACAAATGAGTAAAGTCAGTGAATAATAATGGGTAGGAATGGTAGGCACCTAAGCCAGGACTCCAAAATGTGGCACTTTCCTTAGGGCTGCAACTAGGTTAGAGGGCTAAATCTCCACCCACGACTGCAAGCAATCCTCCACAAAGGGGCGCCCAGAGGAATACTGGGATGACTCACCCCCTCCTGCCAAGAAGGACTTATGCTCCTCAAATGCTCTGTTTCACACAGAAAAAGTGTGCTGAGTGTCAATAAGAGCTATGGGGTCTGAAGGCTGATGTGACCACTCTCTAGAACAGAACCAGTCCAGGCCTCAGTTTTTCCATGGATGAAATAGATGCGATATTCACAGCTCCAAGATGAGGAGCAAAAGTCAGAAGTCAAGGACTTGATCTGAGACAAGCATTCATACAGTGCCTGGGTGAGCTGGTAGTTTCTGAACTATCACATTAATAAACATAATTATTTTTCTTAGCCTGGCAGCCCATCATTGTTAAATACTCCAGTGTATTTGAGCCAGTGTCAAGTAATGACAAATGTAGAATTTATTGCTTGAAATAACGTTCTCTTTCCCATAAAATGATAGTCCTAAAGAAAGCTTCATGATGATCCTATTTTAAAATATTATTATCAACTAAAAGTTAAAGTAAGGACAGACAGACAGTGTCTTCTCTGTATGCCAACCATTTGGACTTACTAAGGTTAGAAAATGCCATTTGTGACATTATGAGAAAAGAGTCATCTGGCTGGGTGACAGGTGTCATCACTTGTCTCTCAGATGACTACAGCAGACAGACATTCCTAAGGTCCCTATAGTGAGGCCTAACACTAAAAGCCATGACTAGCCATTGTAGATTAGAAGACATGGTGGCCAAAGCCTGCAATCCCAGCAGGAGGAGGCTGAGGCAGGAAGAACATGAGTTTGAGTAGCCTAGGCTACTGACAAGACCTTATCTCAAAAATGATAAAAATGCTCCCCTCCCCCCCAGGATGAGAATACAACAATCTAGAACTGTCACTCTCCTAAGGTGCTATGATCCCTATAACAGCTTGCAGGTTACCATACGCCAGTATTTCATTATGAACACATTAAAAGTAAGTTCACATATGAGGATACTGTGTTAAACAGGGATACTTTCATTGTAGAGAGGAAAAAAGTAATTTTATAGAAGATGCAATTCATTTTGAACTAGGAAATATTTCTTACAAATTATATAAAGAAAGGTGAAATCCTCTGTGCTTGGGTTTTTATATGTGTTTTGCTTTAAAAAAGAAAATTATTTCTGATTTGTCTTCCCTGCTTTTATAACTCCCCCCCCCCCCCCCCCCCCC
>NW_026591918.1:5886610-5887277 GCF_907164565.1 Psammomys obesus | reverse complement strand
CCCCCCCCCCCCCCCCGCACCTAGATTTCCACGGAGCTGGAGAATAGGAATGAGAGGGAAACAAATCTTTTTCACAGGAAATTTAAAACTTATAGAAAATGCCACAGAAGTTCATCATACCCACATTCTCCCCAAGGCAAAGAGTTCCTACAGAGCTTGTCAAATGTCTTTATTTTAGGTACCAATTTGTGTAATAAAGGCTGCCTGATGTGGGTACAGAACCTCATGGCAACAAATGAACTTGTGAGACTTAGAAGCATTTCATACACATTCATAAATTACTGCAGCAGGGAAAAGGTTCAATTTCTTTCTTACTTTTTTTTTTTCTTTTCACGTTGCTGGAGATCAAATCCAGGGCTTTTCATGTAGGAGACAAGGGCTTCAACCTCTGAGCTATAGCTCAGCCCAGGAGGTGGTCTGTTCACTGTTTTAAGTTCCATCCCACCATGGAGCCCTCTGAGAGCTTTCCTTGCTCCTGATGCTTTAGCATTGAAGATTTCCTGTTCCTACCACATTTTCTATGTTCTCTGGATTCTACTAGCATACCATCTCCATGAAGTCCTCTTTTGTCTATTGGTATGTGTAAGGCATTGGCTCTTTGTGTTAATGGAGTAGAGTGGTGTGTGTGTGTGTGTGTGTGTGTGTGTGTGTGTGTGTGTGTGTGTGT
>NW_026591918.1:5875815-5886600 GCF_907164565.1 Psammomys obesus | reverse complement strand
TGTGTGTGTGTGTGTGTGTGTGTGTGTGTGTGTGTGTGTGTGTGTGTACAGATGGGCATGTGGATGGACCTCAGAGGTCATGTGTCTTCCTTAGTTATTCTCTGCCTTATTATTGACAGTGTTTCACTGTAATTGGGCCTCACTGACTTGGCTAGGCTGGCTGGCCAATGAACAAAGGAACTCTCCCATTTCTTCCTCCCCAATTCTGGGGTCATAGAACCATACCTTCATGCCTGATATTTTTTTCTTTATTGACTTAATATTTTAAAATTTATTCACTTTATATCCCTATCATAGTCTCTTCCCTCATCTCCTCCCAGTCCCACTCTCCTCTCCTCCTGCATATCCTTCCCCCTTAGTCCTCAGAAAGGGGGAGCCCTCTTCCCCTACAAATGGACCGTAACCTATCAAGTCTCATCAGGACTGCTTGGATCCTCTTCCTCTGTGGCCTGGCAAGGCCGCCCTGCCAGGGAAAAGTGATCAAAGAGCAGGCAATAGAGTCCATGTCAGAGACTAACCCTGCTTCCCTTACTAAGGAATGCACATGGAGACTGAGCTACCTATAGGCTATATTTGAGCAGGGGTTCTAGGTCTTCTCCATGCATGGTCTTGGGTTGGTGTATCAGTCTCTGGAGGGCCCCCCTGAACTCCGATTGGTTGGCTCTGTTGGTCTCCTTATAAAGCTTCTGCCCCTCCACCCTTCCATAAGATTCTTTGTACTCTTCTCAAAGCTTGTCTATAAATCTCACCATCTGCTTCGATCCCCTGCTAGGTGGAGTCTTTCAGAGAACATCTGTGGTAGGCTCCACCATGTTCCCTTTCTTCAACTGATCCCAATGTCTATTCTGTTTGCCCTTATGAATGAGAGCTAAGCATCCTCCTTAGGCTCCTCTTTGTTATTTAGCTTCTTTACATCTGTGGATAATAATATGGTTATTCTGTATTATATGTCTAATATTTGCTTTTAAGTAAGTATATACCATGTTTGTCTTTGTGGGTCTGAGTTACCTCGCTCAGGATGATCTTCTCAAGGTCCATGTATTTGCCTGCAAAATCCATCATGTCCTTGTTTTTAATAGCTGAATAGTATTCCATTGTGCAGATGTATCACAATTTATGTATCCATTCTTCAGCTGAGGGACATCTGGGTTGTTTCCAGTTTCTGGGTATTGTGAATAAAGCCACTGTGAACATATTGAGCAAATGTCCTTGTTATAGAGTGGAGCATCTTTTGTGTATATTCCCAGGAGTGGTATAGCTGGGTCTTGAGGTAGAGCAGTTCCCAGTTTTCTAAGAAAGTGCCAGAATGATTTCCAAAGTATAAGTTTGCACACCCACTCACAATGGAGGAGTATTCCCCCTTCTCCACATCCTCTACAGAATGTGCTGTCACTTGAGTTTTTGATCTTAGCTATTCTGATGGGTGTAATATGGAATCTCAAAGTAGTTTTGATTTGCATTTCTAAGTATGTTGAGCATTTCTTTAAATGTTTTTGTGCCATTTGATATTCCTCTGTTGAGAATTCTCTGTTTAGCTCTGTACCCCAATTTTAATTGAATTATTTGGGTTTTAGGGCTTAGTTTCTTTAAATATTTTGGATAATAGCCCCCTGTCATATGTAGGGTTGGTAAAGATCTTTACCCAGTCTGTAGGCTGCCATTTTTTCTATTTATAGTGTCCTTTGCTTTACAGAAGCTTTTCACTTTCATGAGGTCTTATTTATTTATTGTTGATCTTAGAGCCTGAACTATTGGTGTTTTGTTCAGGAAGTTGTCTCCTGTGCCAATGAGTTCAAGGCTCTTCCCCATATTTTCTTCTAAGAGATTTAATGTATCTGGTTTTATGCTGAAGTCTTTGATCCACTTGGACTTGAATTTTGTGAAGGGTAATAAATATGGATCTATTTGCATTTCTACATGTATACCTCTAGCTAGACCAAGCATTATTTGTTGTAGATGTTTTCTTTTTTCCATTGTATTGTTTTGGCTTCTTTGTCAAAAATCAAGTATCCTAGGTGTGTGAGTTTATTTCTGGGTCTTCAATTTGATTTACTTCATCTACCAATCTACTTCTATGCCAGTACCACACAGTTTTTACTACTGTTGTTCTGTAGTGCAGCTTGAGATCAGGAATGGAGATACCTCCAGAAAATCTTTTATTGTACAGGAATGCTTTAGATATTCTGGGTTTTATTGTTTTTCCATATGAAGTTGAGAATCGTTCTTTCAAGGTCTATAAAGAATTGTGTTGATATTTTGATGGGAATCTGTAGGGTGCCTTTGGTAAGATGGTCATTTTTAATATGTTAATCCTACCGATCCATGAGCATGGGAGATCTCTCCATAGTCTCATATCTTCTTCAATTTCTTTCTTCAGAGACTTGAAGTTTTTTCATACAAGTCTTTGACTTGCTTCGTTAGAGTTACACCACGATACTTTATGTTTTGTTGTTGTTGTTGTGTGTGTGTGTGTGTGTGTGTGTGTGTGAATATTTCTGAAAGGTGTTGTTTCCCTAATTTTTTTCTCAGTCCTGTATACAGGAAGGCTACTGTTTTCTGTTTGTGTGTGTGTTAATTTTATATCCAGCCACTTTGCTGAAGGTAATCTGTACAACTTCCCTGGTAGAATTTCAGGGGTCAGTTATGTTTACTATCATATCATCCAAGAATAGTGATACTTTGACTTTTTCCTTTCTAATTATTTTTGTATTTTTTTAATATTAGTTACAGTTTATTAACTTTGTATCCCAGCTGTATCCTGTTCCCTCATTCCTTCCCAATCCTTCTACTCCCTCATTTTCTCCCTATCCCTTTCCAAGTCCACTGATAGGGGAGGACCTCCTCCTTTTTCATCTGACCCTAGCTTATCAGGTATCTTCAGGCCTGGATGCAAAGTCCTCCTCTGTGGCCTAGTGTCATTATTATTCGATTTAGATTCTGTTTCACTGACCCATCCTTTGGTGAGAGTGGGGTATTGAAGTCTCCCACTGTTGATGTGTGAGAATCTATGTGTGGTTTAAACTTTATTAATGTTTCTTTTACAAATGTGGGTGCCCTTGTATTTGGAGCATAATTGTTCAGAATTGAGATGTCATCTTGGTGGAATTTTCATTTGATGAGTGTGAAGTGACTTTCCCTCTCTCTTTTGATTAATTTAGGTTGAAAGTCTATTTAATTAGATATTAGAATTGCTAGCTCAGCTAGCTTCTTGGGTCCTTTTGCTTGGAAAACCTTTTTTCCAGCCCTTTACTTTCAGACAAAGTCTATCCTTGTGGCTGTAGTGTGTTTCTTGTATGCAGCAGAGTGATGGGTCCTGTTTTGTTAGTACCTAACTAACAAAACCATTTTGTTAGTCTGTGTCTTTTTATTGGAGAGTTGAGTCCACTGATGTTGAGAGATATTAATGATCAGGAACTATTAGTTTCTTTTATTTTGATGTTGAGTGTGGTAGTGTGTTTTTTGTGTTTGTTTAGTTTTGGTTTTGCTGTAGTAAAGTTGTTTATATCCTGTGGGCTTTTTTTGGGGGGGGAGGTAGTTAACCTTCTCAGGTGGGAGTTTTTCTTCTAGTATCTTCTATTGGGTTGGGTTCATTCATCAATATTGTTTAAATTTGGTTCTGTTGTGGAATATCTCATTTTCTCCACATCTATGGTGATTGAAAATTTTTCTGTCATCTGTGGACTCTTAGGGTTTTCAAAATCTCCCTGGGCCCTTTTGGCTTTTATGGTCTTTGCTGAAAAGTCAGATGTGATTCTGATAGGTTTGCCATTTTTTTTATTTTTTGTTACTTGGCTTTTTTCCCTTATTGCTTTTAATATGTTTTCTTTGTTTTATACATTCAGTGTTTTTATTATTATGTGACAAAAGTATTTTCTTTTCTCATCTAATCTATCTGGTGTTCTGTAGGCCTTTTATATGCTTATAGGCATTTCTTTCTTTAGATTGGGGAAATTTTCCTCTATGATTTTGTTGAAAATATTTTATGGGCCTTGGAGCTGGGAATCTTCTCTTTCTACTATTCCTTTTATTCTTAGGTGTTGCCATTTCATGGTTGACTGTTTTTACACTGGTCTTTATCCATCAGGTTGTCACTTGCATTGGCTGGTAGTTCCTGGTGTCCGCTGGAGTTCTTGGGGATACGGGAAGAGCCCTGGGAAGAAAGCTGGATGTTCCTGCAGGAGTCCTCCTCAGATTGGTGAGTATGGTCTTGGACTAGCAAGTAGTTCTCAGGGAATTGCCTATAGCTCTCCTCAGATGTAGGATCCTGAAGATCAACTGGAGTCCAGGGGCACTCCTCTCTCCAGGGGAAGTTGTAGAATCAATTATCTGCTACTGGCTTCCTTGCCTCAAGGTTAATGAACTTCAGCTGCCCAGACACTGTGCTCAGATACTGAGCTCAGTCATTTTTACAGAACCTGTGAGTATAGAGGTCTGGCTATTCTCCTTAGGGAGATGGGTAGAACTTTGGAACCATGGCTTGGGCTGTTTCTGTGGATCCTGAGCTTCAGAAGGCCAGAGTTGGAGCCACTCACCCCTGTTACCCAGAAGGTAACCATGCATGGTGAGAGTAGGAGGGTGGCTGGAGGCTGAGGGCACCGAGAACTTTTCCTGGGATTAGCTGGGTAACCTCAGGTTGGACCCACTCATTTCCCTCACCACGGGCTCTCCTCTTTACCTGGAAAGCACAGATGCTGGCATTTTGGGCTCCACAGCATTGCTTGTTGGTCACTCTACAATCACTGCTGTCCTGCTGTTCAGATACCATGCAAAATCAGTGCTGCCATCTTGGATCCCCCCATGCCTGGCTTTTTAGGTGGATGCTAGGTATCAGAACTCAGGTCCTCAGGCTTGCATCATAAGCACTTTACCTGCTACCTGGGCCATGTCCCCAACTCCATGAGCTAGTTCTCTGCACACAGGTAGTAGCTGCCAAGTACCAACAAAGGAAAGATCTTCTCTCTTAGGCTTTACTGTGTATTACTTGGCAATGAAAGAGATAAGGACTAAACACGGGATAGGAAGCATGGTGCTGTGCAGTGGGAGATATAAAGGGAGAACTTCCTTCCATCCTTAGAAAAGACTTCTTGGAAAAGTTGCCACAAATCTAAATGTTGAGGGGAGACTGAAAAAAGTATCTGCCCAATGTGAGTGATGAAGGAACATATGAAGGAGAAATGCTCTGAATATTAATGGAAACCTGGAAATAGTCCCTGATTAGAAAAATTGTTTTCTGAATCTCCAAACCCAGTCTTTGAATGTTTAGATGAGATACAAAGCTTTACAAAATTAGCATCATTCTTTAATTTCTAGATGAAACGCCTCCTGAAGCATGCCCAAACCACACTCTCCAATGATGCTACCTCGAAATGCCCCACAATTTACCATCTTTCCTCAACTAGGTCAGCTCTATGGATTAGTGTAGTCAGAAGCAACTAACTCTACCCCAGAAGCAGCTTTACCTCAGAAGCTTTGTTTCCACTGTATCACTGAGTTCGTA
Source organism: Psammomys obesus (assembly GCF_907164565.1). Classification (NCBI taxonomy): domain Eukaryota; kingdom Metazoa; phylum Chordata; class Mammalia; order Rodentia; family Muridae; genus Psammomys; species Psammomys obesus. The sequence continues at coordinate 5,881,103 of NW_026591918.1, read as the reverse complement.
CCAATTGTTTCAGATGGCTTCTTTAACATATGAAGGTCACAAGGAATTCTAACCCTTTCTTGCAAGGTGCCAGCTACTTCTGTTCCATCTCAGTAATACTGAGACTTTGAAATCAACCATGTGGTTAAAATATTGAGCAAAGACTTAGATCTTGAAATGTGCATTTATCCTTTCACTTATTTTCTTAAATGAAAATTTTCGTGGATTGACTACTGCTGTAGATCCTGCCTGTACATCTGTTTTAGATGTGGAAAATTATAAAGTTCATTCATCACTTGAGTTAAACTCACCATATTATGTCACACAGAGCCTGAAAAGTGCCAACTTACAGTAGAACAATTATCTTTTCCTTTGCAAATCTAATAAAAGACTGAGCCAAGTTCCACCCTGCTGTGGAGTGTGTGTGCATTGTAATGGGACAGAGTAATAACTGAAACACAGATTATCCACATATTTTGGAAACTATTTCAGAGCCCTCTACGCATTGAACCATGAAAATGATTCAATTGCCCACTTGGTGCCAATGTTCATGACTAACTGTAAATACTCAAAGAGTTTGGCCTCTATGTTAAAATAAGGACTTACAATTAATTCTATGTGTTTGTGTGTGGGGATCTGGGTAGGATGCTTCCTTGTTCTACTTCTGAGGACAAATAATCATATTTGTGATTATTACTATGAACTCGGCACTGTGCAATGCCCAATTACAATATGTAACTTTACATTAGCTTTCTCAATTAACTCATGTTGGATAACCACAACTAGGATCCCCATTTCAAAGATGAATAAACTAGGTTTGGGAAGTAAAAATCATGTGGTCCTACCTCTGCTTTTTGTTTTCTCACTGCTGTTACCCAACACCAGCACAGGCATCCTAAATAACTGAACATTACACAGTTTGTCACAGCAGGGAAGTCTGGCCACTGAGATTCTGACCATGTAACGGGAGATTGTGGTCCAGCCTGTCAGACATCAATGGATCAGGAACTGGAGGGCCAGAAGGGAAGGAAGGCAGCTTATAACCCTCCAGGCTCGCCCTAGTGGCTCTACACCTAGCTAGGCCCCATGCCCAAAGGCTACCACTATCTACCAAACAGCATCACTCTTGGGGATCAAGTATTCAAATACAGGAGCCTCAGATAAAAGGGACATTTCACATTCAAATCATAACCACTGGAACTGTCATTCTGAATACATGCAGCCAGGTTTGAGAGCGTTGGCTATGGGGTTTGGCTATGGATAGAATAAAGGGTGAGTTGAATAAGCTCCATCCAAATCCAAAATACTCATCTGGATTGTGTCTAGAAGAGACATACTCAGTTAATGCTCGGCCCTAATCAAGGTCACTCCTAGTATACCTAGTACTTCTAGTATGTCCCAGAAACTATGTATTGCTACCCTGGATATGTGTGTGGATATAACACAAGCCAGAAGACCTGCTTTCGTACCAGTTCTCATAATTGCTGTCCATGTGGCTTTAGGTGAGATATGTCTTTGAGCATTAATTTTCTCATCTGTAGAGTGCAAATAAAATAGCACGTGCCCATTGCTAGCTAGCATGGGTATTGTGAGACGTGTTGGGGAGCCCACTACCTGGTTGCTTTAAAATGAGTCCACCATTGTTGCCCTTACTCACGATAGACTTCATTTCGCTTCTCAGTTACTTCTATGCAGCAGAATATTTCACTATTAGCTTTCCACTCATTTTGCCTTCTATAGAATCTTTTACTTCTTAACAATTATATTTATTTTAAGTGGGAAATCTGAATGAGAAGATAAAGAAATCCTTTCCAATAAATGTACAAAGATTCAAACTGAATCTGTACTGATCCCTCAGAAGTCCCTGGGGAAAATCACTACTTCCTATCCCATCACACTACTCTATAGGTTCAAAAGAATTCCAAAGTCAAATCTTGCAAAAGAGATCAGGCTTAACCCCAAGGAAGTCTCACAGCAGCCTCTGAGAGGCAGGGGATTTCCAAGGTTTTAGGTCACAAGGGGGAAGAATATCTATGTTCTAGAAACTGCCCCTTCACGCTCTGGAAGCAACCTCTCTACCCTGGGAGACTTCTGACATGGCCCCACCCCCCAGTCACCAGTGTTGTTGACTAAGCAGGCAACAGTACATTCATTCTTTTCATTCTTTCATTATATGACCACACAAAATAATCCAATGCTCCCAAAAGCTTACAAATTAGCCATAGTAGAATAAGGGCCAGGAGAGAGTTCTTGTTAAAATGTAGGCATGCATTTCTTTTTTCTCTGTGCGTAGGTGTTTAACTTACATGTATGCCTGTGTACTACATTCATATGGTGCCTAAGGGGACAGAAAGGCCATCAGAGCCTCTGGAACTGGAGCTACAGATGATTGTGAGCTGCCATGCAGGTGCTGGGACCTGCACCTAGGTCTTCTACAAGATTAGCAAGTGTTCTTAACTGCTGAGGCCCAAGACAGTTCTTAACTATTTTCTTTTATACTCAGTTAAATTTATTCACCTTGATTATTGTTTAGGTGGCCTTACTACCCCTCTGCTATCATCTGGAAGACATGAGGAACGTAGCGGAGGTCCGGCCATCTCAAACCTCAGATGAAGAGATAAATATCAGCCTTAGAGAATGAACAAGAATATTCCCTGATAACTACAGTGCTTTTCAAATGCTGGACAGTGAGAGCATGCCTTGACTACAGCATGAGTCCGGGCCACTTGCTTAGAAAGAGTTCATGTCCTATTTTCCATATTTCCCACCTATATAATCTTTACTCCAATAGAGAAACTGCCAGTTATTCAAAATAAGCCACAGGAGGACCTTAATCTTGTCTGTGGATCCTTCCTTAGTAACTCAGCCCTTCTCTGAACCTCTTAAGTCAGCATCACCTCCACATTCCTGGAATAACTTGGGTTATGCAGCTCCTGCACTAGCCCTGGTAAATGCAACTCTCATCCCTCATCAAGGAAACCTCTTTTTTGCAACAGGAGAGACTATTAGAGACCCACAATTAGGCAAAATGCAGAGAACAACCGACTGAGGTGCTCAGCCCTAAGTAATATGTCTGCAATGTAACTTCTACACTTCTACTCAGGGGACATTACAGAAGAGGGAGCAGAAAGATTGTATGAGCCAGAGGACAAAGACACTTACTGTGGGAGATAGTGTGTTCTGGACATGACAGGGAAGCTGCACCCAAGAAACCCCAAAGATACAGTTGTTTAAATAAGACCTGCATAATGAACACACCAGTCGACATGCCAACACAAATTTCACAGGCTCCTGCACCCTGGTGAAGAGCTGCAGGCAACCAATGGCTGCAGAAAGATGGTGAATATGTTTTCTCCAGAGTCAAGCTACTTGATAAGGTATATATTCTCAAATGGTCAGCCCTAGATACATGGACAAACACTTTCCAATTTGGTTTTGTTTTAAATAAAAAATAATTGAGGAATAGCCTACATGTACAAATTTTCACACATCGTAAGTGTATGCAGCTCCATGAATGTTCACAAAATGATCATCTAAGCGGGCCCAGCGCACCTGAAGACACAAGCTACAGTTATACCCCAGAGACTTCCTGTGCCTCTTCCCGTCATGCCTCAGCTTGGAAAACCACTGGCCGGCGTTCTTCCGTTGGTTAATCTGTGTCTATTTGTGCTTTTCAGGGTCCTGTATCCTTCTCCTTTTCTCCTTATTGTCTCTCACTTAACATGTTGGTTGAACTCATACCTGCATGTAATAACAGGCTGTTCTCATCTGGAGTGCTACACTACATGAACACACGATCAGCCCAAGGCTTACGACTTGCAGTTATTACCATATGCCTTCAATTGTATCCCACTTGTGTGGGTGGAGCCAAGAGGAGATGCAGGAAGGGGGAGGGGTGAACATGACTGCAATGCATGTTACATTTTGGATCAAAGTATCTGATATGCAAAATCCCTGATATGTGACCACGTGTGAAAGGGTCATTCGGTCCCCGAAGGGGTTGTGACCCACAGGTTGAGAGTCACTGCACTAGAGGTGTGCCCCTCAGCAGACAAGGCCACAAGGCCGTAATGATGCACAGTAACATTACAGACTCATCCAGGGACCCACCGCACAGTCCGAGCTGAAGAAAACACACCAAACACCACTGAAAAAAATTCTTTGTGAGCAAGAACAGGGCTAGAGGCACACTGTGGGATTATTTCTGAAACCCAATTATCACTCCCCCAAACAATACACCTGAGAAAAATTTACCAGGAACTCTGTAAAAGAAATAAAATATTTTACCTGGTGTAAAACTGGATAGAATTTCAAAAGAAATTTATCCAGCTTTTTTTCTAAAAAGAGTAGGAGCCTCCCTATTTAAGAAATATGAAGCATAAACAGAGCTCCTGCATTTGCAGAAAGACAAAAGTCATTATTCACATCTCTTGACAGGGCCAGGATACATGCTGGAATCAACAGGCAGCCAGTGAGGACACCAGTAGGATGTGCTGGCCTGGAGACAGGCAGTTCTCTGGTCACTGGAAAGCAGTGAGTGGGCCTAGCTGGTCTGGCTGACCGTAGCACAACATCAGCAAGGCTTCCTGTCCCCAGCTGTGGTCCTCTCTGCATTTTCTGAAATGATGCTAGAAGGCTTTTCCCTGATTGCATAGTGTCCCCACCTAAATCGCATCCATGATTCTGAATTCCATATCATGGGATCAAGTCTGGAGTCTTTGGTGGATTTCAGCCCTTGGGGATCTGACTTCTGCCTATCTGGTCCCGCTCATCTCTCTCATACTCTAACCTAATGAACATTTTCATGCTTCTCTCCATCACAGGCTGCACCAGCTACTTCTGCTTGCCTCTCAGGTCTCAGGCAACTGCCAAGTTTCTAGGACAGGTTTCCTGGAAGTCCTTTCATGGTCTGTAGCCCTTCTAACACTCATATTACTGATTATAGCTTGAATTCCCATCACAAGTGCCTTGGCCAACAACTTACCTTCACCCCCTTGGCACTCACTAGCATAACACTTGGTAGCAGAGTCCTACAGTGGACATCCATGGTTCCAGCTATCCTCTCGACAAGCTCTATATATACAAGCCAGGTGCGCTGGACATTACTGCTCCTGGGAACAGCCTCAGCTCACGGTGGAAAGACGACAAAAGGGTGAGTACCTCACTTTAAATCCAACCCAGTCACCAGCCCATCTCCCAGCTCCATGGTGAACTCAGTGGAGCTAGAGGCTGAGATGGTTCATCTGTCAGTTCAGGTGATTTTGTGTGTGTGTGTGTGTGTGTGTGTGTGTGTGTGTGTGTGTGTGTGT
>NW_026591918.1:5864971-5875805 GCF_907164565.1 Psammomys obesus | reverse complement strand
TGTGTGTGTGTGTGTGTGTGTGTGTGTGTGTGTGTGTGTGTGTGTGTACAGATCCAAGAAATGAGTGTTGTATTTTTTTCTTCCAGATCTCAGAAGCACTGACGGTAGAAAGAGAATGATGATAAAAACAGGAGTGTGTCAACAGTCTTTACAGGGTTATATTTCTGTTGGATAAAGATTATTTTTAAAAATCCAGACTTCGGGAGGCAGAGGCAGGCAGATCACTGTGAGTTCGAGGCCAGCCTGGTCTACAAAGAGAGTCCAGGACTGCCAAGACTGTCGTGAAACTGTCTTGAAAAACAAACAAAAAATTATCCAGACATAATTACTATATACAAATAGACCTATAGCTCAGTGGTTGAGAGCACTGTCTGCTCTTCCAAAGGACCCAGGTTCAATTCCCAGCACCCACACGGCAATTCACAACTGTCTGTAACCCCAGTTCCAAGGGATCTGACACCGTCACACTGATGCACATAAAATAAAATTAAACAAAACATTAAAAAAGAATCATTTATGGCACCTCACACTTTTTAATCAGAACCTCAGGGAGAGATCGTGAGATTGAGGCTAGCCTAGGCTACAAGGTAAGGCTCCATCTTTAAAAATAACTATACAAATAAATAAATGTACATTAAGGATGAATATAAATCTATATCCCCTGCACATATACAGTAGGCATGAAATAAGTCATATTATGTCTGAACATTTTAAGTTTTTTTGAACTTTTTATTTTTAATAGCTCTAGACACAAACATGTGAAGATTAAGAAATGCTTAAAACATTTTAAGATCAAACTAAAATTAGCTGTCATCTCATTTTCTCAATACTGTTCTTGTTGGCTAGATATGTAAAAGCTACATTAGCCCATCACATTAAAAGCTTTAGCTATAGGGCCAGAGAAGGAAACATAATAAATATTACAATATGGTCTAAAACAGTGAGATTTTTATTACTGATAAAAATACTGAATTATCTGAACATTTTTTGATACTCTTAAGTTTAAGGACCACCGTTAACAGACAAAATTCATGGTTAAGAGGAACTAAAATTCACTTTCTTTCCCTTTACCTCTCTGTTACGTTTCTTGGGAGGGAAATCTCAGCTCTCGGTAAGAATGAAGAGGATGTGAAAGTTTTCACCCCAGAGTTCTCAAAGTCAGTGCTTCCAGGGCTGGGCTTTCTCTCTCGACCCTCGCCCACGACTGTGTATCTTATGTATCCATGCACATGGAGGACATAAAATAGATGTCAAACAAAATAAAGCAAGTTATTAAGTACAACAAAATCCTAAATCTTACTGGAAGTCAACAGATAAACAGACTATAACAGCAGAATAGTCTAAATACACAATGCATAATTCATGGCTAAACCAAGGCTGGGCTTGGGCAATATTTCACAGGCTCTCCCTTGCAGTGTTAGAGGTTAGGACTGGGTAAATTGCACCGCCTTTCTAACTCAGCAAAACTATGGACAATTAAAAAGGAAATCTCCAGTCTTGGGAGCAGGCAGGGAAGCAGAGGGCTAAGATGGGGTTCTTTTGCTCTAGTAAATAGACAGTATAGTCTCTTCAGATACTAGGCCACCAACTGCCATCCTGATAAATCATGTTACTGTTGACAAATGTCTGTGTCCTGCTTAGAGTGCTCTGCTACTGAAATTAAGAGAGCTGACCAACCTGCATACTAGCAGCACGTCATAGCCACTGGGCTCAGTTCCCATAGGACTCTAATAAACACCGCTGAATAAATGTCCTTTCGATTTCAGTTTCTTGACTACCGGATGCAGCAGTGAAATGTGCAGACAAGTTAGGGTATCTGTGATGGCTTATACTGCTAACTTGACAGTACGGAGAATCACACTGAGATATGTCTCTGGGCACGTTTGCAAGGAGTTTTCTAGGTTTGTTTAATTAAGGTGGCAAGGCCTTCCCTAAATATAGGTGGCATTCTTCCATGGACTAAGATCACTGACTGCATAAAAAAGAGAAGGCTAAGCTGGGCAAGGTGGTGCACGCCTTTAATCTCAGCACTCAGGGAGACAGAGGCAGGCGGACCTCTGTGAGTTCGATGCCAGACTGGTCTGCCAGTGAGTCCAGGAAAACCAAGGCTACACAGAGAAACCTGTCTTGAAAACAAAACTAAACAAAACAGAGAAAGAGAGAGAGAGAGACAGACAGACAGACAGACAGACAGAGACAGAGAGACAGAGACAGAGAGTGAGCTGAGCACAGCTTTGGCTGTTTTCTGCTTCTTGACCCCAGGTGAAATGTGACCAGCAGTCTCTCTCTTACACTCATGCAGCCTTGCCTTCCCACCCTGGTGGACTTTCCTTTGAGGGAAAGCCAAAACAAACAAACAAAAACAAACCCATCCTTGCTTAAGTTGCTTCAGTTAGACACCTTGTCTCAGCAAGAAAGAAAGTATCTAAGGCAGCATCCAAGCAACAGCGGTAATAGAAAGTTGAATAAAAATGAACACACTTATGCAATCTGAGATCCTGACAAGCTCTCCCATTTATTATTTCCTAAAACATAGGCCAAGCGAACAAAAGCTAAGACGGCAAAGCAAGTCCTTGGCAGATAGCCAGTAGCCTTGGTGAATCTCCGTGCTGCTAAGAACTGAGTCTTACAGAGATCAGAAAACCACATGGATGCCAAGACACAGAGTAGAACATCCTTTTTTTGAAACTGAGAAATGAGAGCAGGAAGGTGAATGCCAAATTACTACCCAGAAGCTCCTATATTTTCTGAGGAGGGGAAGGAACTAGGCAGTGCTGTAAGCCTGTGCTTCGAGGAGGAGAAGGGTTAGTCTGAGCTGAGATCACTAGGTGCATTTTCATGTTTTCCAGGCACTTTACAAACACTAACGATAACAGAATTTACAAGAAATGCACAGGCAGAAGAAAGGGGGGAACGCCAGTGCTTGGACAGTCAACATCTTTCAGATGTGCTGAGGTCAAAATGATCATGGGAACATTCTAATTAAAAAGTGTCTCTAGTGGCAGTTACCACTGACTAATGTGGGCTCAGAGTGAGAAGAATATACTAAGATTTACCCAATTCCAAAGGGAGCTTTCCTCTCCTAACTTTTTAAGCAGTTTTGAGAGACTCACCAGTCCCTTCCCCTGACAGTTTCCCTTTGATCATTATACAACTCAAGTTTCTTTGACATATTAATGACATAAATAAACAACAGAACACTAATGTTAATAAGAACAGTAAAACTTAAAACTAATAAGAAAATTAAAATAAAGAGCCTTCTACCTGACATATGAGTTAAGAGGGATAGTGTTTTCCCTTCCACTGAATGGCCAAGTTCTTGAAAGCCTCTGTGTGTTGTGAGCAAACTTACCCCAGTACGTTATTCATGAATCAAGAGAACAAGGGTGACAGAAAAACCTGAGTGCTGGCTTCTGCTGTCACTAACTATAGACGATGATGGTGCCTTAGAAGAGTGGGCTGGGCAAACTTTGTGGGGAATTTTCCCATATGTACAAATAGTGCCAGGTCTCAGCAGCATAGGTACACAAATGTGAATTTCTTTCTAGACCTGTGAAACAGGTATTGAAAGCAAAACCACACATCTTTCACAACATAGAAATAAAACTTCCCACTCTCAGTGGGCCTTCCCTGGACTGCACTTTAATGACATGAATTCAGCTTGTATTTGGGAGTTGTTGCAGAAGACAGCTCTAAGATAACCACATGTGCACCAGCTGGAAAGGGCTGGCGAGGTCATTATCCACTGTGTGGTTCAATACTCCTATAGAAACCAAGGAATAAGAAACTCCTGACTGTCTGGTGCCAGGAAAATCCGTATCTCCACGAACCAGTCCATTTCCTCCTTTCCAGTAACAAGAATGGTTCAATTTATTCTGTTGCCCTTTTTGCCCTCTCTGCCAGGGATTTGGGGGACAAACTGGATGGCCAACTGCAATGATTATAATAGAAGCTGTGGCTGAATGAGTTGTTTCCTCCAGGCTTCCAGGGATTTCGTTCTCAACTTCTACTTTTGTAAATCGTGTTTTGTATATCTGAGTCCGTGGTGAGTGCACATGAGTGCGCGCACACGTGAGGAGGGATTTAATTATAACATTAAGTTTTCTTTTCAGAAAATGATGAGTTCTGTATAACCCATAAAGGTTAAAATATTAAGGGCTACGCCGCAATAAGTATCCTTTCTTACCATAAACAATTTTGGTAGATGTGAGTGAGCACACAGGCCACATCTGTCTCTCTAGGGATAGTTAGTGATGGCTACATAAGTTATTGCTCGTTGCCATTACACCTAACACATTTTATTCTGCTTATGCATTATTACTTTGACAAAATAATACATCCTTAGTTATAGTCAGTACCTTCCAGAAAATTAATGCCATAATTCTGTAGAACTTTGTTAAGCTCACAGTTATTGTGAGGTCCTGAGAGTTGCCTCTCATGGCTTGGCTGAACTCACAAGAATCACGGCAGACAATTCCTTTATGTTATATTCACTGGGTGTTTGAAATGGACCATCATGTCATTTTCATTTTACTTCAGTGGTTTTTTTTTTCTTAAGTAATACATATGAAATTAATGATTGATTTGCTTCTAATGGTCTATTTTCCTGCCCTGAGCCTGTTCTATTAGCCAGCTTACATTTAAACATATTTTAGTCATATAGATTTTCCAATGACTAATAAGCAAAACACAGCTTTCCACAATCCTAAAAGAAGTAAGTTAACTTTAAAATTGTTGTTTCAAAAAAAAAAAAAAAGTTCCACATTACATTCCCAGGCTTGGGACAAGCCGGAGAGACCCCAGGAGTTTTGAAAGCATATCCATTTCCTTGCACAGGGGGCTGTACATCCTGGATGGCACAGTGCACTCAGCCCCCTGTCAGCTAGAATTTAGGAAGTCATTTCTCTTTAATGGTTGCCAGGCCTCCTGGAGAAGCTGGGGCACTTTGCTCCGCCCTAGCTCTCCGCTGAGAATGGAACCTTCCTACTTACTCTCCCTGCACCACCCCAAGAACCCTGAGATCCCGCTGGCATGAAACTGTTTTGACCCTGGATCATACTGCTGTACCTTAACAGTGGGGCTGTTGCAGTTTGGTAACTGATCCTTTCCTGGTTAACTTGAGTCAGCTCATTTGCTCATTCGACACTAATGCCTTGCTTCTGTAACTCCATCTCGCCACCCCCTCCTCTCACTTGCTTGACCCAGCTCCAAGAATAGCTGGGGAGAATTGCTCTTCATCCTTGCACAGGGCCAAGAACAGGGACTGTGCATCTGCAGAGAGATCCACCTCAGATTGATCCTGGGGACAGCCACTTCTTAGCAGTCAGACTTTGGGGAAGCTACTCAATTCTACAGAACCTATGTTAACTCTTCAGGCGAGTGTATATTCTAATTACAGCGCCAGATTTCTGAAGCTGCCTCAGCTATCCAGGACAAAAATTATCTAGAGTGCCTGCTACCTCAGGTACTGTGCTGAGTGCTTTTATGAAGTGAGAATAAACATGGTTCCTGCACTCATAACCTTTCCTTCTGGAAGCCGGGGATCAGACACTAAGTGAATATGTAAAAATTACAGTTACACCTTTTAGGAACCGCTATAAGCTAGCCGGAGTATGTGAGAAGCAGAAACCCCTAAAGCGGGGATGAGTAGGGTTTCAGTGTACAGGATGACTTGTTCCAGAGTTTAGAATAGACAGGGGTCAACAAACTAGAGCACAGAGGCCCACCGCCTGGGTCTGTCATAAAAGTTTAATTGGAACCCAGCCACATTCGTGTTTGCATCCTGTCTCATTGTTTCTATACGAATATAGCAGAGTTCGGTAGCTGCAGTGGATACATGCATCCTATCTGCTCCTTTAAGAAACTGGTTGTCAATTCTGAAACAGAGTAACATCTAATAAATGCACAAAATAAAGAGTCACTTATATATTCTATTTAAAACTGCTTAGGAGAATAAATGCCTGTTGCATACCACAACTTCTTAAGAAAGTAGACTTTTGGGTTTTATGTTCATACATGTAAAGGGAAACTTATAGTCAGTAAGTAATGGGCTTGAATTTAAAGAGATTGACCAATGGCTTAAATGAAAAATCCTAGAACAATTGAGAATGTGCGACTGTTATAAAATTAATATAGACAGGCTCAAAATATTTTAAGACTTTTATGAAGTTATTTTATTACTAGTGTGTGTAGATTCTATATGAAAAGTCAGAGACTTTCATTGCCTACCTAAGGTTGGGTAGCTGCTATCAATGACCTTCTTTAAAAAACTAAAAACATAATTGGGACTGCAGTGGTGAGCACACCAAGCTCAGAAGATTCTATACCGGAGGAAGATAAACAGGAAAACACCAAGTGAAACTTCAAACCTGAGCTCCAACCAGAATTGTGAAGTGAAAGGATGAGTAATATACAGGATCACTCAGGAACCAAAATCTAAGGTCACCAGGACAACAGAGGTACCGGTCCTAGCCAGTTACAGGAGATTAATCCTGAAGTCCTGATAAACAGCATTTCATGGGAGCTGAATGATCCTGGATGGACTCCCTGCTCTCAGAAGGAGCAAACGTAAATTCTCTTTGGAGGAGAGCATCCATGATTTTCCAAATATAAAAATGTTCTCATAGATCGTTATGAAGGGAGATTGGAAGGAATACTGGTAAGCTGTACAAGCAAGAGTTTGACTTGAGGCAAGACAACAAAATTACTGATTGCAGAATATAAGTCATTTTTAAGAGCTTAAAGAGCAAATGTGTATAGCGTATCAGAGGCTTCTCAAAGAAGTTGATTTTAGTTTTGTTCTCTTTACATACATAGAAGAGAATAGAAAAAAAAAGAACTAAGCAAAAAGTAAACATGAAACAAAGGTGATCAAAAAAAGCTAAGTCATTTTAGAACCCCAAATTAAACTTTGAGGACTGAAAGAAATATCATTGATAATATGAAAAGCTCAAGGTTGGTGCTCAGCTGTAGGCTTAGATTTTCCAAACACCTACTTTATTTAAGGTTCTTATAAGGTTCTACCTCCCTTCCAACCTCCTGATCTTAGGTAGTAAGTTAGTAGGGAAAGGGCTGGAGATCTCTTTTAGCTACTTTCTGTTGATTAGGGTGATTGGGTTCTTTGGGAATATACCAATCTCAGTCATCAGGATACCAACTGTCCAGTCAAATAGCAGAGTAGCAAACCACAGCAGCAGCAGCAGCAGCAAACAGCAAGCAACAGCACTATTCAGCAAAAGCAGCTAGATTCCACCCAAATGGCTAGATTCCACCCAAATGGCAGGCATCCACCAAAGTGAGGAAACTCCAAGAAGCAAGAAAAAAAAATCTCTGGAGCATTTTTCTCTGTAAAAATCAGCAAAGTGACACAAACCATTGCAAAATGTAGAGATGCAAAGAGCCCTGTCTCATTGTCTGTAGGCTTCTATTTATCTTTTCTTGGTGTCCACAAGAGGATGTTTTCCATCTCACAAAAACCATGCCCCTTGCATGAGGAAGTAATTTCCAGATGACAAACATTAGGACCTTTTCATGGGGCCTGTTTTCCACTAGGGCTATTTTCTGTGTGGGGAAAACATTCCCACATCCCACACTTAGGATCAAAACAAACAAACAAACAAAAAAACATATTCATATGACACAACTGAGTTTCCAAAGAAACCAGAAACTTCCACTTCATTCAGCCATATTTTAGAGACAGTTGAAGAGAGAACAAAGGAACTAGAAAACTGACAAATAGTCCAGAATGGAACTCAGAGAGAGGAGAGAGGAAAAATAAAAATGGAATGTTACATGATATGGAGGATAGAAAGGAAAACTCTAACACACAAGTAATTAGCATTCCACAAAGAAACACAGAAATTGAGAAAAAGTGATATTTGAAGGGATAATGGCTGAGAATTAAAACTCATAAAAGATATAACTTTATACATATGAAAAGCAGAACAAAAATAATACCAATGCAATGTAGCAGAGCTGCAGAGGATTAAGGAAAGACATTTTAAAAACAATCAGAGAGGAAATGTATTCACAGTTTGACAGTATTGACAATAAACCTTTCTATAGAATAGTAGGAACTTGAAGGAAGTGGAGGAAAATAATTTCAACCTAAAACTGGATGATCTCAGAATAACAGGAGAAGCAAGATAGTTTTCAAGACACAAAAATTGGAAATATTTATCTCTAAACGGGCTATATAAAAATTCTAAGAACATAAGGGAAGAGAAGCTTGATTTATAATGATGAACTAAGAGTATTTTTAGGAATGTAAACTAGTACAACCACTCTGGAAATCAATCTGGCACTTTCTCAGACAAGTAGGAATAGCGCTTCCTCAAGATCCAGCTATACCACTCCTAGGCATATATCCAAAAGAGGCTCAAGTACACAACAAGGACATTTGCTCAGCCATGTTCGTAGCAGCTTTATTCATAATAGCCAGAACTCAGGTGTCCCTCAATTGAGGAATAGATACAGAAATTGTGGTACATTTATACAATGGAATACTACTCAGCAATTAAAAATAAGGAAATTATGAAATTTACAGGCAAATGGTGATATATAGAAAAGATCATCCTGAATGAGGTATCCCAGAAGCAGAAAGACACACACAGTATATACTCATTTATAAGTGGATACTAGACCTATAAGATAGGATAAACATACTAAAATCTGTACATTTAAAGAAGCTAAACAAGAAGGAGGTCCAGGGGTAAGATGATCAACCCTCTCTTAAAAAGACAAATGGGATGGACATTGAAAGTAGGAGAAAAAAAAGAAACAGGACAGGAGCCTACCACAGAGGGCCTTTGAAAGATTCTACCTAGCAGTGTATCAAAGCAGATGCTGAGACAAACTTTAGGCTGAGTGCAGGGAATCATATGAAAGAAGGGAGAGTTAGTGAGACCTGGAGAGAACAGGAGCGCCACAAGGACCAAATATATCTGGGCGCAGGGGTCTTTTCTGAGTCTGATTCTCCAACCAAGAACCATGCATGGATATAACCTAGAACCCCTGCTCAGACGTAGCCCATGGCAGCTTGGCATCCAAGTGGGTTCCCTACAAAAGGGAACAGGGACTGTCTCTACTTCATGAACTCAGTAGCTGGCTCTTTGACCTCCTCCCCACCCCCTGCCAAGGGAGGAGCAGCCTTGCTAGGCCACAGAGGAGGATATTGCAGCCAGTCCTGATGAGACCTGATAAACTAGGGTAGATGGAAGGGGAGGAGGACCTCCCCTATCAGTGGACTTAGAGAGGGGCAGGGAGGAGATGAGGGAGGAAGAGTGGGATTGGGATGGAATAAGGGAGGGGAATACAGCTGGGATGCAAAGTAAATAAACTGTAATTAATATAAAAAAATAAAAAGTTATTTAAACAAAAGAATATTATTTTTAAAAAGGTAACCATGGTGGTATGGTCTGTAATCCTTACTAGTACTCAGATAGCAAAGGCAGGAGGATTCCTAGTTCCATGGCAGTGTTGGCTGCATAGCAAGTTCCAATCATATTAGCATATTAAGACTCAAGACTCTGTCTCAAAAATCACACACACACACACACACACACACACACACACACACACACACACAGAGTCTCTGGAGAAATTAATGAGATAGGCTAAGAACACCTGACTGACTTTGGAGAGGGCCAGGGTTTGCCTTAAGTAGTATAGAAGCATTTTGTCTATGGATTTCTGCCCCTTCTCTCAGCACTTCAGCAGAACTGTAATTCTTACACATTCCAAATGCCTTTCATAGCAAACGGAATCCTGCATAGTATCATTGCCTACAGGAAGAAATTTACTGCAAAGGTATAAGTATGTAAATGGCTCTCTTCGCTGGAAGTGCTAGGTTGGTACCAGCTGGGTGACAGCACACAAACAGGTCAGGCTGCTGCCCCACGGAATTTTAGAGCACGCCTCGGGCCAGAGCACAGTGCATGGTGTCATCTCCCTACAGTTCACAGACTCTAAGTAGGATGAGGAAGGAGTCCTTCCCCACCAAAACATAAATCACTAGAAGGATATTGCTTCTTCCAGGGAGTAATACTGACACACAGATTAGAAGCTGAGGCTGCCCTGTAGTCATTCTAGGCTACCCAGGAGGACTTACAATAAGCTACAGAAATGAGGGTGATGTTTTAAGCTGCTGGTGGGGGTTAGCCTCATTCATCAACTTGACACAGCATAGAATCACTTTTGGAGAAAGCCTTAATAATGGATTGTCAACAATGGGTTGGCATTGTGGGTATATCTGTGGGGGTATCATTTGTAGTGAGGTCTACCTCACTGGTAATGTAGGAAGACATAGGATGTAGGAAGACATAGCCCACTGCAGGGAGCACCATTCCCTAAACAGGGCCCCCGAACTGGATTAGGGCAGAGGAATCAAGCCGAGCAAACAAGCAAGAAAGTCATCACACATGCCTTCATTTCCCTCTGCTCTTACTGTAGATGAGACATGGACAGCTGCTTCAAGTTCCTGGTACAATGACTGCCCCACGAGGATGGCTATAACCTGAAATTGTAAATTATAAAAAAAAAAAAAAACTTTCTTCTCTAAGTTGCTTTTGTTGGGATAGTTCATCACAGCCACAGAAATAAAAATAAAGCACTACCCATTATGTCTTTCTCCCACTTTCCCCTTTTCTATCCAACAACAAGGACAAAACTTATCATTCATGCTTGACCTAAGGTTACAAATATCATTGTTTCACAGTGACATAGCCCTGACATAGTGAAACAAAAGATAATAATATATGCTATCTTAAGTTTCTTTCTCAGTTGTGTGTTGTGTGTGTGTGTGTGTGTGTGTGTGTGTGTGTGTGTGTGTGTGTGT
>NW_026591918.1:5837432-5864961 GCF_907164565.1 Psammomys obesus | reverse complement strand
GTGTGTGTGTGTGTGTGTGTGTGTGTGTGTGTGTGTGTGTGTGTGTGATGGGATACTCTGACAAAAGCAGTTTAAGGGAGGATGAATTTAGTTTAGTTCATAGTTCGAGTTTAAAGTCTGTCACAGCAGGAATTTGGATGGTTTCTGCAGAAAGCTAGAGACGCATCTAAAAGCCAGGTAGTTCTGGTGAAGAGGAATATTAACACAACTTACTGATACTTTCTCTTGGGACCAGTTTCATGGGAATAATATGAGTGGGTTTTACTTTATGATCAAAAGAACTGCTAAATAGTTAGCTAGGAAGAATTTGTATGTTTATGGTAGACGTGAATTTTCAGACTGAGCATGCACACATAACACGTACACGAAGGACTTGGATCTCCTTCAGCAGGCCCAGGACAAATTAAAAAACAAAATCCATAAGCCTATTGTTAAGCAATCTTTACAAATTCCAAGATGGCCTGTATAACATTCGCATCCCAGGATAGGCATGGCTGTGGCCTGGTACCTTTGTTGACATTCTATTGCAGGCAGAAGGTTGGACACCTGTGAGGCTGCACTAGTTGCACAAAGGCTCCTACACGGGCGAGTTCTGTGAGCGCACCAGTCACCCACTAACAAGCCCACTCTACAAGAAGGTTTGAGACAGCACAGGCCGCTGGACCCTACTCCCAGAGCCCCAGATTCTACAAGGATGGAGTGGGCCTGAGTTCTGCATCCCTAAACAGTTCCTGGAAGATTCTGAGGATGCAGGTTCAGGAACCACAGAGAACCAAGGAAACATAGTCAACAGGAGAAATCTCAAAATAAACTGAATCCTTAACCAAATCATTATTTCGGAGCCTATTTCACCTAAGGAGAGACTTTCGTTTAAATGAGTGTCAAGCATATCTATAATTTTAAAAGAGTTTGTAAAAGCACCCCTTTGTGAATCTGAAAATGTAATGTCGTGTTAACTGCTCCCCATTTCAGTGTCTCTTTCCTGGGTCCACACCACCTTGATGGCCTACCACATGTCAACCTACTGTGCTTGTTTACACATTGTATGTGAACAGGTCATAACCAAACAGGGATGCTATTTAGAGCGGAGGTCTGAAGGGAACGGTAGGAGAAGACAGCGCTGGGAGGAGTGACAACTCCTAGGTAGGAAAATTAAAATGTGAAAAAAATGTCATTTTAAAATTATCTAGCATTGGGTCACGGGAAAAATCCAGTTGAACAAAATATTTTGGTTTTAATATAATTCACATATAAAAATGTTTAAAGTTTTATAAGTGGTGATTTCATAAGTATTATAAAAACCCTTATTTCAAGGAATTATAAGAAACTATGTTTTCATGGTAACCTATTAAAATGTATTGAGAATTATGTAAATTTTTCCTTTTGAAGTGCACAGTCTATGAACACAAAAACAAAATATTCAGGAGGTTCAGATACACCACAAACAAGCTACCGGCTGGGAAAATTAGTAAGTTCAAGGTCCAAGGGCTTTTTGTTGTTGATGTTTTTTGTTTTTCTCTAGGACTCACACACAGTTATAAACCATTCTATGATGGTTAAACTACCTCATTGTCACTTAGGAAGTGTCTCAATGCCACTTACACTTTATCTGCACAAACATTCTTGGCCTGCAAGAACTAACACCAATTTCAATATTCTAGTTTCTTATCCTGAATATCCAGTGCGGTTGACTGGTTAGAATCCACCATTATGATTTTAAAAGTTGAAAAGCTCACCCACATGGAATGTAAGGACTGTGGCACACTGAACTCCATTGTTCTGAAAGAGGTGGAAAATACAGGCACAGTGGTGGTTCTGAGCAAATCCGGTAAGGTCATATTCAGCTTCACGGAGAAACCGGGTACCAGTGCAAAAACAAAGCGGCAGTTTCTAGCATATTCTGCTCTTTAAGACCCGACTGTAGGTAATTACCTCCCTGCTATTCCCAACTAAGTTTATTACTTTTCCAATTGTAATTTTAGTGAAATTAACTAATTGAAATTGTAAAAGAAAACAACTTTAAATCAAAAGGGAAAAAAAAGTGCACTTTCTCCCCCTGACCTTCCTACCTTGCATTTGGATATGAAGGTGAGCACGCATGTCCCATATTTTAAAGCTGCTCGTGAAGAACACTAGTGAAGGAATGCTAAGAAAGTATAACTCTAGACTTTGTGTTTAAGAAAACATAAAATCCTCAAATCAAGGGCATTTTAAACACTTGATGAGTCTGTAATTTTCCTTCTTTTGCAAAGCATCATGTTGCAAAGATAAAAAAATATTTTATATCTGGTACCTGTTGATTTATATCAGTTTAAATGCTGATATTTTTTAATTCATGATGAAACTGCACAGAGCTCGATGTATAAATATTTATGTATGAAGTTAACAACTGTGAACTGCCGTAGTGTGTCAAGCTATAAACACAGTCATGTAATTCTGGTTCATTCTGAGAACAGATGTTGGGCCATCTCCACGATGGCCGGACATTCACAGGAAGCAAAATAAGAATAAAGGATCTTTCTCTGTGGCAACTATTAAGACATATAGGTTAGCATATATGTCTAGGAAAAACAAATGTGGTGCTTGAGTTCCTGCTCTCTGTGTTCTTGGTAGAGTGGTAGACATAACTAATCAATCCAAGAACTATTTTGGATCTGAGACTAGCCTAGGTAAACTTCTCAACAATCACCCTGGTTTTCACTTCCTGCTGATTAGGAATGTTAACAAGACTGACCTTATTATCTGTACAGCCTGTATCCTATATTGGTTCTCAAAAAATTTCCTGTGTAGCATATTTTCAAATGTCACAAAGGTATAATAAAAGTAATTAAAGAATCAAAATGATTATAAATAAGTTTCACAGGCTGAGGTTATAGTTCAGTGAGAAGGCATATGCTTAGTGTGCAAGAGACCCTGAGATTGAGCTCTAGCACTTGGAAATTGATGACTGTTATAATTTCAGTAAATATCACCCAACCTCTCTCTCCACCTCTTCTTGGCTATGATAACTTAGTTCATTTTGCAGCTAATTAACCGTTTAAGGCAACTTTTCACAGTATTGGCTCTCTTCTTGCACATACTCATAGAGTCAAGGTCTCCTAGATCCAGTAAGCAACTCACAGTCCTTTATGTCTTCACTGTGGTCTGCTGTCAGCCATTTTTTAGATGGGACACTTTAGCTGATGAGTAGTGACTAGGATTCATGGTCACTAGACCCCTGAGGCAGCACAGTTAGAGCTCTATTGGGAGTTTCCCAGATAATCACAATTGCCCAACTGTTTAATCTGCCTTATTTTCTTCCATGCTTCAGAATCCCAAAGAGAAGGAAGGTTTAGAAACAGTTCATCCCTGCCTCATGACTTTTACAAAGAAGCTGTGACAGACACAGGACTCTAGCCAGTAGATATGAATGCCTTCAGAGTCAGCATGCTTTAACCCTCTGTCACTCTGCCTTTGGGTGAGTGACACAGTCAAGTCACCTCTGTAGCATGCATAAACATTGAAATCCACAGCCATAATCCCAGAATGTGGCAGTGGCCATCAGTCTTTCACCATTGCTTTGGGCAGAGGTCGTTTTATTCAAGGAGGGTAAAGAAAATCTGCTTGGAGCAGGTCTCCATGGGATTACCCACTTCTGCTTCCATCAGCAAGCCCCTCAGAAATCATCTTTAATAAAGTGAATAATAGAGCTTTATAAAGATTAAGAGCCACAGCTACAACAATGTTAACTTATCAATATAACTGAAATTTAGCCACATACTTTCTAATGAGATCACTGTTTGTTTTCTCTCTTATAGGTGAAATAGTCAAGGAAAGAGAGACTCCCTCGTAACCTTTATGCACTCTTATGTGCCAGCTCTGTACAGACATGTGATACACATGAATACACTGAGTCTTTACAACCACCAGAACAGACGTATTTTAATTATTTTTTCTGGCTAATTTTGATTGTCATATCACCTACTATGTATTCTACCCATTTTAATTGTTTATTATTTGTACAGTTCATCACCCAGTGGACTCACTCTGTGTAGATAAATTCAGATCCTGGTCTGATTTATTTAGAAGTGCATCCCTAACAGTGCATAGGACATAGTATTAGTAAGCACTCCATAAACACTGGTTGGGTATCTAAACAAAAAGAGGTGTAGTAAGTTCCCCAACATCAAACAGCTTAGAACACAGCTTTCTGAGCTATACTCAGTGGCCATATGCCAGCTTTAGGCTTGGGGTTGGTCACATAATTGAAGAGTCCTATCAGCAAGCCAGTGGAAAGCCGAGCAAACGGACATTCCTCTTGACAGATGATTTCAAAGAAAGTAGGTTACTCTGTCCAGATGCACACTAAAATGATCATTTATTTATAGTTTTATCTTTAAAAATGAAAGGAGTTTAGTTCAGAGATAGCAGGTATGTTCCTAGATCTGGAAAACCTGGACAAAATACAAATGATCATCATAAGGTTTTGCCAGCAAAAAACCTAGTCCAGTCACAATTCCTTCTCCACACTACCTTCCTGGTGCCAGGTCCCCAATTGGTTCAGACAGCCGCGTGACTACGGAGGGTCAAACTGTCACACACAGGGAGTTCTAGATAGAGTCATCCTTGTTCTTAAGCATCTCATAAGTAGTAGTAGTCATAGACATAGTTGGAAGTTAAAGAAGCATTAGATTAACACAAAGCTAAAGATCATACACAACAACAAAAGAAAACTCAACAAGTCCTAGCAACGATGAAAGGAAAAAGGATCCATACATTAGTACAGCCACTAAAAAAATTAGTGTGGCAGTTCCTCAAAACCAAAAATTGGAACTATTGTACGATCCAGCTACATGATTCTTTTTTTTTTTTAAAGATTGATTTATTTATTTTATGTATATGAGTACTCTATCTGCATGTACATCTGAATGCCAGAAGAGGGCATTAGATCACAGTATAGATGGTTGTGAGCTCCCATGTAGTTACTGGGAGAGTAACTTTTTCTTTTTTTTAAATTTTTTTATTAATTACACTTTATTCATTTTGTATCCCCCCATAAGCCCCTCCCTCCTCCCCTCCCAATCCCACCCTCCCTCCCCTTTCTGCATGCATGCCACTCCCCAAGTCCACTGATAGGGGAGGTTCTCCTCTTCTTTCTGATCTTAGTCTATCAGTTCTCATCAAAAGTGGCTGCATTGTCCTCTACTGTGGCCTGATAAGGCTGCTCCTCCCTCAGGGGGAAGTGATCAACAAGCAGGCCAATCAGATTATGTCAGAGGCAGTCCCTCTTCCCATTACTATGTAACCCACTTGGACGCTGAACTGCCATGGGCTACACCTGTGCAGGGGTTCCAGGTCATCTCCACGAATAGTCCTTGGTTGGAGTATGGGTCTCTGGGAAGTTCCCTGTGTTCAAATTGTCTTGTTCTGTTGCTCTCCTTGTGGAGTTCCCGTCCTCTCCAGCTCTTACTATTTCCCACTTCTTACATAAAATTCCATTCACTCTGCCCATCAGTTGGCCATCAGGCTCAGCATCTGCTTTGACGGTCTATACTGCAGAAGCTTTCAGAGGCCCTCTGTGGCAGGTTCCAAGGTTGTTTCCTGTTTTCTTCTGGCTTTCAGAGGCCCTATGTAGCAGGTTCCGAGGTTGTTTCCTATTTTCTTTTTCTTCTGATGTCCATCCTCTTTGCCTTTCAGGATGGGGATTGAACATTTTAGTTAGGGTCCTCTCTTTTGCTTAGTTTGTTTAGATGTACAGATTTTAGTGGGTTTATTCTATATTGTATGTTTATATGAGTGAGTATATACCATGCATGTCTTTTTGCTTCTGGGACAACTCACTCAGGATGATCCTTTCCAGGTCCCACCATTTACCTGCAAATTTCATGATTTCCTTATTTTTCATTGCTGAGTAATACTCCATTGTATAGATGTACCACAGTTTCTGCATCCATTCTTCAGTTGAGGGGCATCTGGGTTGTTTCCAGCTTCTGGCTATTACAAATAAAGCTGCTACAAACATGGTTGAGCAAATGTCCTTTTTGTGTACTTGTGCCTCTTTTGGGTATCAGCTACATGATTCTTGAGTATACACACAAAGAAATCAAAGTCTGCAAATGACAGACACTACCTACCCAGGAGATCTCAGCACTGACTGTAACAGTAGTGAAAACAGGCCGAGAGCCTGCCAAGGAACGGGAAATGTGGCATCTATACATGAAGAAATATTAGTCAGCCACAAATAAGAAGAAAATTCGGTCGTTTGAAAAAATGAATAGGACTAGAGGCTAATCATGTTAAGCAAAACAAGCCAGATTCAGAAAAACAAATGTTTTTCCCTCATATGCAATTCACAGGGATTAAAAGGTCCATGAAAGTAAGAGGGTGATTTCTAGGGCTATCGAGAGTGGTAAACAGAAGGGGAAAGGGGGATAAAATAAGAAAATAAAAGTCATAAATATGATCAAAGTACACTACACACATGCATAAAAACCCTTGGTACAGATAATATATGCTGATGGAAAGATGTGAGGAAAGGGCAGTGTGTCCAGTTCTGGCAGGAGCAAATTTCTGATTGGCTTCTTTTTTCTTTTCTTTTCTTTTCTTTTCTTTTTCTTTTCTTTTCTTTTCTTTTCCTTCCCCTTCTTCCCCTTCTCCTTCTTCCCCTTCCTTCTTCCCCTCCCCCTTCTCCTTCCCTTCCCCTTCCCTTCCCTTCCCTTCCCTTCCCTTCCCTTCCCTTCCCTTCCCTTCCCTTCCCTTCCCTTCCCTTCCTTTCCTTTTCCAAATGCTGAATAGGGACATGACCCAGACCAAACTTCAGTCATGCCGTAGTCAGGGTAAACAGTTTCTCTATAAAGGATTAAAGCAAATCTTTTCAACTTTGTAGCTCCAAATACCAAAGCTATGTTATGAGTTCTCAACTATGCTGCTAGAGCATAAATGTAGATAAAAAGTGGACACTGCTGAATTCTACTAAAGCATCCTTCATTTAAAAAATACCCTAGGGTCATGTGCAGTGTGGCTCATACCTATAATTCCAGCACTCCAGGAAACAGAGGCAGGTGGATCTCTGTGAGTTCCAAAGCCATCTTGGTCTACAAAGTCCAGGATAGCCAAAGCTACACAAAGAAACCCTGTCTCAAAAAAAAAAAAAAAAAAAAAAAAAAAAAAAAAAAAAAAAAAAAAAAACAAAAAAAAAAAAAAAAAAAAAAAAAAAAAAAAAAAAAAAAAAAAAAAACACTAAAAAACTAAAAACAAAAAGCAAGCAAACAAAAACTAGCCTAGGAAGTTTGTCAACCCCTATGCAAGAGATAAAGGAGCAAAAAGTGGAAAGAACCTGGGTCCAGGATGGGTGTCATGTAATAGAACTTCCTTATCCATGTAGTCATGGAATGCCTGGAGGCTTAGAATGTATGTTATTTAAAAATAAACACACACACACACACACACACACGCACACACACCCTTTTTAGGTAAGCCTCAATCTAGCTAGTACATGGCTTCCCCAAGAATCTTTGGGTATTAGACTCTCCTGGGAACCTAGGCACTCCACATACACCACAGCATCTTCTGCAGATTCTGTGGATGTGTAAGTGTATCGGGATACCAGGTTGTCTACTTGCTCAGAGGAGTTATTGTTTTTCAGTATGGTGGGTGACAGTTACACTCTTGACACTCATTCCCCACAAAACTAAAGGATGTAACCTAAGAAATCCAAGATTTACAGAAAACCAAACATTCCATCTAGTTATGTAAGGTGAAAGGAGACTTTCTTCTAGCCTTTTGGACCAGTCTTCTAAGAACTCATTATTTCTGGTTTTCTCTGCAGCTGTTTTTGCTGAAGGAAAAAAAAAAATGAGAAGGCAACATTGCCTCAGGCAGAGTTTTTTTTTTTTTCTAAGAGTTTTCAAGACTGTTGAAACACAACAGTCAAAATTTTCTTTACATCCAAAATCTATTTGCATTGATTTCTCTGTTGTAGGCAACTTGATCTCTCAGAGAAATTAATCACTGACAAATCTAAATAATCCTGAGACCATGACAAAGCAGAGCTAAGCCAGCCCCAGGGCCAGCCAGTCTGCCTGAGCTGAAGGAACTTAGTACCTTCTCCCATTTCCCAGGTTAGAAAACTGAGACCATGAGAGGTTAGCCAATTCAGGATCACAAATTAAGTTAGGTAATGGTTTTAAGAGAAAAAAAAAAACCTATGAATGTTTATGTTTGTGCATCTTTTCTTAAAGCAGAAGAGAAATGTCTCTATTGCTTTATTTCCCCCTTTGTTTCCACAGGAAAATGTCAACCACAATGTTGTTATTGTATTCTTGTGTGTGTGTGTGTGTGTGTGTGTGTGTGTGTGTGTGTGTGTGTAGTATGTATATATGCGTGTGCAGACTGTGTGGCAAAAGGAAGATGTCATGTGTACAGTTCTATCACGCTCTGTCTTACTTTCTTCAGACAGGGATTCTCACTAAACGTAGAGCTAGACTGGCACCCATTAAGTCCCAGGGCTCTTCTCATCCCAGACTCCTACCTGTGGGGGTGGGTAGCTGGTACTAGTGCTCTTTGCCACACCAGACTTTCTACCTGGGTGTTGATTCAAACTCACATCCTGATGCTGTACAACCTTCTTTCAAGTCCTGAATATCAATTTTAAATACATTTTATGATTGAATCACAAACCATGGAATTGGAGTTAATGAAACCTTCAGAATTATCACCGATTCCTTAGCTTTACTCCGTTTTCAAAGGGAATTAGCACGAAAGAGAGCCAGATTGGTGCTTGCCAAATAACAGTGGCCTTGTCTCCCCCAGGAGACACAGCTCCCCACATCTAGAAAATCCTGCAGCTTTCAGAAAAACGGGCATGGGGAGAGTGCTAGTCATATCTACTCAGACACAGAGAGATTTTGTGGGTGAAAAATTTCCCCACTTCTTGAGTGAATTCTTACCTGGCTTCCAAAGTAAATTATGACATACCCTGAGTGTAGAGAAAGGGAGCATTGCAACCCAGCAGGCACTGGAAGCAGACAGCCATCACTGATGACTTCCTCTGAGTGGCAGAAGCAGCACACAGGGAACTGGGAAGGCCACCTTCCCAAGATACCATGTCTTTGAAAAGTAAGAGGCGGGACATGAAATAATTTAGGTAGTTGGTTCAGGATTTTGATTTCTTCTAAGCCAAATATTTCACATAAATAGGAAGAGCATAGATAATCCTCAATTTACCATAAGGCTATAAACTCCTCTTAAGTGAGAATATCATAAAGTCAAGAATGCATTTACTATCCCCTACCTAGCAAACATCATGGCTCAGAGTAGCCGACCTTCCATGTACTCTGATCACTTACATTACATATGGTTGCGTAAAGCCATGTCACTTCATGACAAAGCCTATTTATGACCAGGGGCAGAGTGTCACAGGTAATTTAGTGATTACTACATGGAAAGTGAAACTCGGAGCAGTGGGATATGCATGGTTTTGCAAGTTTAAAGAAGAAAACTTGTCAGTGAAACCATCACAAGTTGAGTGTCACTTACACGCGTAATTTGTTCACTCTGGTACTCATAAAGATCAGGATGGCTGGGAATGTCTGGAGTCTCAAGGCAATCTCTGGGAGAGTGTACTAGGAACATTTGTCTATTGACACAACTGAAGCATTGATGTCCCCACAGCATTCTCCCACAACCTGACTGGCAGCCACACCTCAAATCACCAGGCTTTGTGGTAAGGAAGCAGCTGAACAACTGACAGCCACATTTGGATCCCTTGCTCAGAAAAGTACCAAACCTTTTCAACACCTCCTTAGCTGCACCAAAAACATTATAGTAAGGGGCATCTCAGGTAGAGCAAAGTGGTCCTGCTGTCCTGAGCCTTGTGTGTTGAGGGGCGGAAGGCTTCCACAGTAACGGCTAAGGCATATTACCAAATAATCCTTGATGACAGTGTTTTATGGAGAAGATAAATCCCTTTCTTTGCAAAATAAGCGTGACTCCCATGTCTGCAAATCATCAGGCACCTACCATATGCTTTTAAAAAATGTCTCTCAGCTGCTGTTCAGGCAAGCATTTTCATACCCAGGCATGTGCAAACACTCCTGCTCTCTTTTTCTTTTTTGGTTACATGAACAATTTGTATTGAAAGATTCAGAAGACGATATATAAAAGAAAGTATAAAGAACATGCTACAGTTTCATCAACCAAAAGTCACTTTTGGATGCTAGCACATGTTTCACTCCCAACATTCCTGTATTTCTCCTACCCGATCTAACTTCCTTTCCTCTCTTCCATGTATACTGTATGCAGAGAGACATACCTTACGCATATAGAGCAACTAATATCAACTCACTACTTCACTATGTGTAGAATGTTTCAATGAAAATAAACACATACGTGCATTACTGTTTTTTAATTTCTGCATTGGGTTTGACTATGTGCCCAAATAAATATATATATAGGTATACAAACACAATACTGTGTGTTCAAAAAGGCCCTACTCTTGGATAAATACGCCTTCTTACCTCAATACATTTTAATAAACAATGTCTTAAAAGATATGTTCACATACCTGAATTTTTCTGTAATTACTTGTTCCCCATCATATTTTCCTTAAAGTAATGGTCACATCAACGAATGTGACTGCATACATGCCTCAGACCTACAATTTCCACTTAGGATGAGGTCAGTTCAGAGCTCTCTGGTAAAACTTGGTGATAATGGAAAAGTCAAGTATCTGCACCAGTCCAGTGACTACTAACAACTTGTGGGTAGTTGAACATTTGAAATCTGAGTGGGACCAGTAAGTGGGCTGCTTTCTAACTTTATTTAATTTTAATCTAAATAACTAGACTTGGCTAGGGGCTACTATATTCTAGATCAACCTCATATTTCTTAAGCATTTTAGAGAACATATCCATTACATTCCTTAATGAACCCCATATACAACCTTTCAACCTTGAAATTAGAGGACACTGTCATTGCTATGGAAGAACTTTATGTTCTATCTTTCAAAGGGTCTTTAGAGCTTCTGAAGGGGGAAAAAGGACAAGCATTATTTTTTTTCCTGTCTCATATACGGTGGGCACTGGAGTATGGGGAAGAGCAATCTGCCCACACTTACTTTGAACAGGCAAATGACACATAACCCATGTTTTCTGCTCTTTGTCCATTTTTCTTTGTTAATGAGGTTAGTTCATATTACCCGAGCCTCAGGCAAGTGGAGTCATGTTGAAACTAAATGCTGGATATCCCACTCCTCAGCCTTGCCTCTGCTAGGTACGTTGGGTGCGTCTTCTATCAAGCTACCTATTCTTCATCTTCCCGTAACCAACTTCCGTGCTGCCTGCTTCTGCTGGAAACCTTCCTTCAGTAGGGGCTGGCTTGTATGCCTGACTCACCAGTTCCCTCCACTCTCATGCGCTGTAGCTGTCTATTTCTTCATCTGAAACTAACTCTGTTAAGGCGAGTGCTTTGACATGTCCATCATATTCACTTCCTCAGCAACTGACAAAACAATTCCTCACATATTGTGGGCTCCAAGGAACTCTTGCTGAATTAGTAGAGAAAACACTAAAGTAAGCAATTCTCAAAGCATGTTAATTAGCAAGATGTAAACATTCCAAGTTTTAAAAAATCGCTTCAAATAGTTTACTAACATGATCATCAAGAATCTACACAATAAACTACCAGGATAAATGAATCTTTCTGGAAAGTGTTTATGAAATATACATGTATAATACAGTATGCATTTCAAAACCTGGGAGCTCCAAAGGAGATGAAAAAGAAATACTCATTGCTATAATATGACACAACAATTAACAAGAGAACGGCCAATCTCAAATGGTGAGAAGTGCAATGAATGAGGTCAATGGGTCAGTCAAGAAGACCTGGAGACTTTTAGACAAGATCTAATTAAAGGGCATAAAGAGATCACACTTTTTATGATCTCTTAGAACACATGAGTACCACCATTTTATAAAACAATGGAAATAAAACCACAGAATTCATGTTTTTTTTATTCCTTTGGGTTAGGAAAGGGGTAAAACCCAATGCAGACATAAAGCTATAATTAATGTTCCGATTCTTGGTATAAGGGGAAAGTGGTGAGAGAGGTTTGTGAATGCAACAATGATGCTTGTGTTTCTGTGACTCACAGGCCTATGCTAAGCAAGTGTTCTGAGTCAAACAGTCTGGCCAAAACAATTCTAGAATGTAAAGTCCATTAAAAGAACGAACGAGTGGCAGGTATGATCTTTATTTTAATTCTCACAACAGTCTGATGAAGTGGATACAATCTTCATGCCGAAAAAAACTAAGGCATAGAGAAAATATATACCTTGTCTTATAGCAAGTGAGAGTCAGGAACTGCATCAAACCTACCAGACCAGGCCTACTGTCCTGTCGCCACTACGCCACAAACCTTCTCAGACTATAGAGGTTACCTACACTGTCTAGTACACTTTCTATAGCCATGCTGGACTCTTTAAATTAACCAAATTAAATGCAACTTGAAATTCAGTTTCAGAAACACACTAACCACATCTCAAGCTCTCAGGAGCCATACAGAGCAAGTGGTCGCCAGCCAGGTGAGTTCAGTCAGGGAATTCTTCAAGCACAAGGTAACTCAGTTTCTGGTGCCAGGATCTTTTCAGCATCCTACACTGCTTCACAAACTGAGGTCCCCACATGGGCAGCCTTCCAGAAGCATTGCTGAGGAGGGCCTTTTGGATATTGACACACTCTGGACTGGATAGGGTACAGGTAACCAGGCTGTCAGTGCCAACCTTACTATGCGTTGCCACTGTTCTTTACAAGTGAGAGACCCTAAATTGTGGGACACAGATATGCTCAGCATGTGTAAATGGTTACATGAAAGGAAATAAAAGGATTGCCACAACATCTTCAAAGAGCTGACCTTAATAGAAACGCCAAATTTTTATCATTCCTTCAAATTATTTCTCCTATTAAATGTGAACCCCTCCATCAAAGCCACATATGCTCGTTCAGTCAAGTGCTCTCCTAGCCTTGGGCAGCACATGCTTTTCCACATCTTCTCATGTAACCCTTTTGGCTACTGTGGATGCTACAAAACCCACTTCAAAGCATGTGGGAGGCAGGAACAGGATCTACAAGGCCAAGAAAAAGACTCCAGGGATGGGCTAAGATACAAAATTTGGAAAAGAAGATGAAAGCATTTATGGACATCTTTGCAAAGCTATTTGCATCAGTAAATTGCAGATGAAGCAAAATGATAAACAAAAATGAAAGTGTATGTCAGATAGCCTCATCTGACTACCTTTATAGGAACTCAGGCGTCTTACGAAGCAAGGAGATGCTTTGAGGTTGTTAAACACGCACCGGGGAAGCTTCGGATCATTGTGTATCCATTTTCTCCTTTGGAGTCTCACGGCAGTCCTGTTAGCATAAACCAAGCTAGGAACATGAGAATACGTTCATTTTGCACGTCTTAAAACAAAGATAATTTAAACTTGAAATTGCCAGAGAACCTACAAATGATTTAGGATCAAAGCAAGATTCCTCATTGCCCATACAGAAGGGTTCATGCCATAGTATATTTTAATTCACTTAACTTTTGTATTTCGAAGTATAAATCATATTTATATTATATTCTTTCAATTCAGACCTATACTAATAAAGTTTGATTAAAATATATCTTTGAAATTCATAGCTATGACATGAAATGACTAAGAAAAAAGTTGACTGAGATAGTTATTCCTTAAAAAAAAAAAAGTTACATGGCAAAGTACAGATTCCTGCGTATAAGTTGGATAATGGCTCTGGCCAGTTTTCTCCATGTCCTACATAGTATTTCCAAGACTTCAACTTCCCAATCAGACTCACAAACATAACAGAACATGCTAGAACTCAATGGTCCCCAAGAACAACAGTAAAGCCATTTAACAGGCTTGGGCATTTGCTAAGAAGACTACCCTCCCCTGGATTTCTTAGACTGGTTGAATGTTTTTCATCCTTTAGCTCTACCGGCCTGAGACACAATGACCAGAAGTCTCTCTTTACTTCATAGTACACTTAATCCTTACTTCAGCAACTTTCAAGTCCATCTTCCCAAGGCAGCCCTTGTTAAGTCTGCCTCCACTGCTATAGTACAAGCAACTCAAAGGCAGATGCTTTGAATACTAGAACCAGGCCTAACACAAATTAATTACCTACAATATCTGTCGAAATATTATTTGTTGAACCAATGAGCACATGAATAAACAAGAATCTAACAAGTAGTTTCAGTTCCATGTAGGGTTAAACTATGGCAAAATGGTACCTTAGGAAAAATCTGTTTGGGCATGTGTTCTCTTAGTGGGATGTAGACTCCTAGATTCATGGCTTTGTTGCCTTCACTGCATTAATAATAGAAGGCAAAAGGGGCCTCACATGTACAATTAATATTATTGATGGAATGACCTTAAAATGGGCAAATCACTCAGGATTATTCTGGTGGACCCAATGTATCACCTAAGTACTTAGAAGCAGAACAGTGTGCCAGAGGTACCCTGCAGGGAGGAACATTAAAGAGATTAAAAATATAAAAACTCTACCTGTGTGGTTGTCTTGAAGATGGAGAGGCCCATGTGAAAAGCAAAAGAAGAAAATTAATTCTTCCACAACCATGAGCTTGGAAAAAGTGGACCAGCCTCTAAGTTAATGGCAGTCCAGGGAAGCCCTGAATGGACCACCAAGCTCATCTTGAATTTGTTCTGGTGTGGAGAGAGCAAATGATATGTTAGGCTTCTGCATTTGTGATAACATGTCATGGTGGTACCAGAAGAACAACACAGGGCTCTGCCAGATGCAGCTGACCCCAACACAGGAAACAGCCCAGCCCAAACTGTTAAGGCTGAAGGTGGATCTGAAAAATAGAAATGATCCATAGGAAGCACATTTCCATGTACTCACAGCCCACTGAGGGAGTCTGGGAAACACAGAGCCTGCCTTAGTTACCATCTCTGAACATAGATTCTGGTCCATCGGTTCTTCCTTGGCCAGGGACAACAAAGCCCAAATACTCCCAGACTTCCCATGTCCCCTTCTGCCTTACAGTCTCTTCTAGGAAAGGAACACACCTGATAAGACAAACACTCACAAGACTAGAAACTAAAGTTTGACCCCTTGGTGTGGTATGCATGCAGACAGTGGCTTATAGAAAGTTGGTAATGTTAAGCATTCCCAACAGTATATCCCCAGCAGGGGAATTCGTCATATGTATCTGATGGGGGAATTTCCAAGTAAATAGTAGATGTAATAGATGTAATGTCGCTTCTAGGTCTCCCCTCCACTTACCGCAGTCTGCTTCTAAGCATTGCTATATCCACTGGAGAAGCTCGCCTTCTCCCAAGGCTGCTGGGTATTGGGATTTACTAGTGATGCAGCCTTGTCACGATAGGCAAGCTCTCTCAAAAATGTGACTGTATGTAGCCTTTCTCCACATCACTGTGCACAACTTTATCCATTCTGGGATGCTAAAGTTAAAGTTACATTATAGGCACAAAACATCCTCACTTACAAATAATGTTGGTCATAACTCCGAGAACAAGAGTGAGACTTGGGAGTATTTGGGAGACACTGCACGGATATAAGCAACCCTAGGCAGGAACCAGTTTCTCTGGAGGAGCACAGATACCCATTAGACAAGGTAAGTAAAGCTCATCAGGAGGAACTCTCTACACATGCCAGGAACGGATTTGAGAATATTTTTCTGGGGTCCAGCATTTGTAGAAGTTTAGATGAAGTCACACACAGGATACTTCCATTAAAAATGTGACAAGTTTCCTCAGGATATTCACGTTGGAGGTGAGTTTCAAGCTTTCAATACAACTTCTCAAAGGATAGGTGTGCAAGACATAAGGGTTTCCACTGCCACCCAATGGCCTTTCTTTGGACAAACATTTGTTTTGTTTTGTTTTGTTTTTTCATAAAGTTCAACCATCCTCACCATCATTATTTCCTATTTCTCCCATAGTGAAACAATGAGAGTTCAGGTCACCTGTCCAAGGTCAGAAAGAGCTAAGGTCAGACCTACCACTCTAGTCCCTGCTATGAACATTTCCTGTCTTTTATATTTCACATTTAGTGTGCACAATGTTGGGAATCATGTGCCTTGATCTTTGCAGAAGTTGACTGAGCAGCCCTCTGCCTTCTCTCAGTTCTATCCTGTGCCAAAGTAAGCTTGGATACCCTTCTGTACTCCCACAGGGAACGGGTAGTTCTCAGCTTATCAAATTCTTCCTCAACTGCTTCATTCTAGAAAGCACTTCAGTTTGCAAATGTGAGATTTATGTTACGATAGCTTTAAAGCAAATTTCATATGCCTGGCGGGGGGGGGGGGACTAAGTATCCCCAAACCCCTCTTGAGGCATATCTGGGTCCTGGTTATATTCCTGGGCTCTGAAACAGAATGAACTTTTGTATCCACCTATTTTATGATATTCACCTACTCTATTTTCTAGTGATATTTTGTTTCAAATGTGTCCTTGCCAGAAGTGTGTTGTGAAATTAATTCCCTAACTAATTCCCACTGCTAGAAGGTGGGAGGTTAATGGGAAGGTTTTTAAAGGCATTAACATTATTATCCAGGGAGTGAGTTCTTAATAAAAGACCCTCTTCTGCTCTCATGGCGCCCTCTTTATCTTTCTCTCTGTGTCTCTGTCTCTTTCTCTATCTCTCGAAGATAGTGCCATACAGAGACCTCTATCATATGTCAATCTCTCAATCTTGGGTTTTCCAGCCTTTATAACTGTAAAAAAAAAATCAGTCTATGTCATTTACAAACTATTTTTTAACTATTTTATAACTAGTTTACAAACTAGTTTTTCTGTAACAAAAACAAAGGCTAGGCTAGAAAGGTAGCTAATGGGGGAAGCAGTAAGCTCTGAGTTTCAGTTTGTCTGTCTGTCAAATTGATCATCTTAGAGTACTTGACCATGGGCAGTTGTGAGGGTCAAAGGGAATCTGTATCAAGAGCTTTGGACATTTTCTAGAATACAGCAAACCCTCAATGGATATTAGTCTCATCATCATTATTACCACTGTACCCTTTTCCAATCTTGTGTTATCAGTGGCAAACTTCCAGCTAATGGGGACACAACAAGCACAGCTAAGTCGGGAGAGCTGTCTTCCAGTTCTCTAACTGGATAACAGTTAGGCTTGGCCTCCCATACGGACCCTTTGAGCCAGCCATCTGATTGCTTGTCACCGCCTCTTTCATAGGGTACCACACTTCTGGGGATCAGTGCTAAGATTTAAGGTCTCCATGATTAGACTGTCGAGTAGCGTTCTTCCTTTCTTCAGCAGAGCTGCCAAGACTGTCTACAGCTGCCCCGGGAGAAGACTAGAGCCTGGGTGTTTCACTTCATTACACCAACTTCAGCGAAATGCACAGTCTGTGAAGCAAGCGCCACATTCAGAGCTTGGTACATATAATCGAGTCAGCCTGATCCTGACTAAATAGGGAAAAAATGGTGTGGTACCTTTCTCCTCACCAAAGAGGGAAGAGAAGGACTTGGGATGAGTAAATAAACCTAACAATTAGAATCCAGAGCAGTTCCTTCCATTTCTATGCTGAGATGAATCATGACAACCTTAAATTAATCTCTGGATCAAATACTGACCAGTTGTTGTTGACTAACTGCTACTATGTGAACAAGATGTCTATAAAATACATATCACAAGGCTCCAATCACATTTCTTCTTGCAAAGGGAGAGAAGGATCGCAGGACCCGGCCTCTGGCGCCTCTGGCTAAGATGCATTGACCTTTACCGGCAGCTTGCTGAGTTACTTAGTGATATTCATCTGGAGATCGTGGAGACCGCCAAAGCCAGAGAGCTGCTATGTGATCATCATGCCCGGGAAGCTAATGCACTTAGGACAGTACCTGGGGTGTAAAACTTGCCAGAAATGCATTGTCTTACTAACATGCCTCAAAACAGACTATATAGAATTCAGCAAAAAAAAGCCTCTGAGGGATATAGGATTAATAATCTCTAATGGAAAGCACTTCAAAGTTGATGTATCTTCAAGTCTATAAATGTCTGCATGTCTACTTGGGCATGTGTGAATGGACCAGTTTTTGAGAAGATTAGCACATATACACTTAAAGTTGACATCATTGTCAACTCAAGCTTCTCTCTCTCTGTGTGTCTGTCTTTCTTTCCCTCCCCCTTCCTCTCCTCATATTATTTTTTTAATGGTCCTTCTCTGCTGGGCAATAAGGACTATGGTTTGAAGTAAATGCCTTCAAATAAACATTTCTTGGTGCCAGAACTGCCTTGGGCACATATTTTTCTTTCAATGGTCCTGGGAAGTGGTTTGTTAAGCTATTGTTCTCGATTAAAAACTCATGTGTTTGTTCAGTACAATATGGGTCGCCACTTTGAGTGAAAGATCCCCTTGACATGGCAAAACCTCTACTTGTGACAAGCCTGTGCCAAGAATGCCTTAACCAGATACAGGCCCCGGGTTTCATTAGCAGCCACTGAATTCCATGTAAAATCAGATAATGATGGTTTTTCTCCTTTCTGCTGAGCGAATATCCTCAGCTTTTAATCAAGTCTATATATGAGAAACCTCTATGTAAATAACTCCATGCAGCACAATGGTTTTAAAAGTATGGTTCATCTCAACTTTCCTGACCTCTGACTGTTTAATCTGAGAGGGACCTGTGCAATACTAACTAAAAATAAAGGGACTGCAATATTTATTTTGGCAGATTCCATACAAATATCATTGGGGGTACACGTGGTATGTGGAAATTCTCTACCACACACAGAGAGAAGAGAAAGGAGAGGCTCTGGAGCCCATTTTTCTTTTCCCACTAGTGGGATAGCATCTATTGGATAACGATGGTAGTAGGACCGCAAGGACACACGCTGCTTTGGAACACTGGGCCAGCTTCTGTGGCTGGTTACAGGAAACCTCCAGCTCCGCCCCTTTGGATGTTCAAAGAGTGCAGAAGAAAACCTGGGGAACTCAAACCTCTTTGGAGGGGATGAAGCCTGGGCTTCCTTTCCTTTCTTGTGGGCACAATTTTGGGTGTCTGAAGTTAATTATTTGCAGGTGCATTTCAGCTGTGTGCAACAGAGTGGGCTCCCAATTAGCTTTCACAGGTGTAATTAGCAATTTCCACCTCACTTTGAGGGGGCAAGTGGATAATTATGCCCACAAGGTGGTAACCATTCCTTGTGGGGTCTATCAGAGAGTATATTCAAGACTGTTGTCTTCTCCATCTTTACAAGATAGGATATTGGGCATCAGAAGGAAATGTCAGGTGTACATCTGGGGTATAAAAGTGGAACCCTACATGGAGGGGGGGTTGGGGATTTTTTCTGATTTGTTGCATCCTTAAAAGAGTGAAGCCACAAAATGCCATAAGAAACAAGGACCACAGGGTGCGCAGAAGAATAAGGGAACAAAAGCCAAGGCCAATGACAGAGAAATTCAAAGAGAAGGAGCTCTGAGGCGGGAGTTAATCAAAACCACAGAATTAACCTCTGGAAGTACAAGAAAAGTGACCCAATAAGAAAACAAAACCAACCAAATAAGCAAATAACTTTCTATTAACTCAGCAATGTTTTACAGTTAAATCTTTTTCAAATAATCATCTCCTGTAAGTTCAGACTTTAAATGTTATAATGCTCAAAATTTAATAATAATAGAACATTTACTCTGATTTTGATATCATAAAATTGTATGTGTGTCTTAAAAGCAAGCAGGCTGGCTTTTAAGTGCTAGCTAGTTTGTCATACAAGATAAGACAGTTTTCAAATGAGAAGATGAAATCAGAAACAGAAGGATCTGCTCTTCAGGATATGTCTACACAGGGTGATTCATTTGTTTAAACATTCATCCATCCATTTAATAAACCAAGGGACACCCAGCAAGGGATGTGCTTTGGTCACTGTCCTAGGTACCAATATATAGAGAGGAGGAGACATTCTTGGCAAAACTGTCAGGTTGATGCGTTATGATCTAGCAGCTTCCTCAGATGTGTGCTAAATGTGGTGAGGAAGAGAAGAGAGCAAAAGAAGAGGGAAGGAAACAATGTGCAAAGGAGAGAAATAAAAAATAAAATGGCGAGAAGGCCAGTGAGATTGCTCAGTGGGAAAAGGTGCCGGATGCCAAGCCTGGCAAACTGAGTTTGATCCTGGAAACCAGGTAATGGAAGGAAGGAATCAACTCCTGAAATTTATCTTCTGACCCCCACAAGGGTATCGTTGTTCATGGGTATAAATACACACACACACACACACACACACACACACACACACACAATTAAAAAATATTAACAAAGTAAGTGAGAGCAAAATATGGGAACCTAGAGAGTGAAGTAGGGCAGAAAAGTAACCCTGAATTAGTCTGTTTTCTGAAGATGAATCTCTTATGAGTAAGACAGAAAAAGTCACTTTTTTTAGCTGGTGAAAGTGGATTGATTAAACTGTGTTGGAGAGCTGTATGGCAATTCCTAATGTGTATGTTCTTGCTTCAACAGCAAGAACAGACACCCTGCCCATGGTGCCCTGTCAAGGAGATAGTTCTGAGTGAGTTCTGAGAAGTTAAGCTGATGCATGGAAATGGGCTGAGAAATTTTTGCATAGCATAAGGCCGAAGTTTGCCAAGATAAACCTAACACCTAAGCTCCCAGTGAATGACTGTATGTATTTTATTATCTGTAGGGAAGTAAGTTTTAACAGCATAGCTCTATATTTACTTGTTGGTCAGATGAGACTGTCAGGCTGAGGGAGGAGACCAGAATCAATGTTCTCTCAGGGACATAGAAAAATTGGGAGGCCCCCGAAACCCAGAGAAATTTAACCATTGTCACCTGATAAGCTGAAAGTATCATTAAAGGAAGAAGATATGAATTGGTGTGTAAGCCAAACATTTCAATGGTCTTGTCATTCAGTTTTCACATGGACTTAGAAGCATCTTGAATCTACAATTTTTTGAGAACAGACACACACACACACACACATACACACACACACACACACACACACACACACAGTGAGAGAGAGAGAGAGAGAGAGAGAGAGAGAGAGAGAGAGAGAGAGACTGAGTACCCATACCGATAAAAGCTCTTTTTAGGACTTTCTGGGAACAGATGGTCTGATATTTTAGAATGTCTCACAGGAGGCAGTAGATGCTATTGGCTAGGGCCTAGAGATTTCACACATCATGTCCAGGGTGTCACAGCTGGCAAGTATCTCCACAGAGAGGCATCTGAGCACTCAGCTATGTTCACAGCCTGCTGCTGGAGTACACATGGAATGGTTTTGAGAGTGATCTTTTCTTTGATGTTTCTTAGGACCTCACTTAAAACTTCAAACATATTTTCTTTTTTTGGAGAGGGTGTGAAGGATATTTCCACTGTATAAGTCCCTTTGCTTTACAGGTTTCATGAAATAGCTGGACATCTGTTCAGCTGTTTTATGAAAGCCTTGCAACAAAGAGTACAATTTAAGATGCCTGAGTTTTCACCCTGGCATGGTATGGTCATCCAGGAAACTTTGGATTTGGAAGGCCTGATCTTGGCATGTTGATAGCTATCTAATATAATGACCTTTTAAGATCTCCACTTATTCTGTAAAGAATTTAAGATCAATCGCCACTTGAGTCTCAGTCCTGGAATGTGTGATATTATAAAGAAATCCCCAAGCCATCTTGAGGGCCAAGTCCAGTTACATGCCTTAGGAAAATGAGGAAGCCCAAGTTTAGGACCCTCTCAGTGAGCATGCTTAATTGTGTTTTGTTTGTTTCCTTTTATATCCAGATGTACTATTTGTGGCTTAAGGAATTTTGAATGCTTATCATGATGCCTAGATTCCCCACAGCCCTCTCCCTCTCCATCTTTCTCTCCCTCCCTCCTTGCCTTCCTTCTTCATTCTCCAATCAAAATGTTTTATCCAGGATCTTATTGTCTCAACTTGGAGGTCAGGTACTGTGCAGTGTCATTCATTTCTACTTTAAAGGACGTGGAGAATTATTTGGGTCCTTTGTGCTGAATTAGTGGACCAAGACTGGGTCTATTCTAATGAGACACTTTATGTCTATTGTAGTCAAGCTGGCCTCACGAGAAAGCCGGTCATGGGCAGTCACACATCTGAGTGACTTGAAGTGACCTCGGAAACTTCACCTGCCCCAGAGCCTTAAATTCCCATCATTCAAGATGAGCCACATGCAATGCTCTTAGAAAATTTCCCACATTCTCCCAAAGGGAATATATTGTTCAAATTTGTAGAGGGTATTTCTTGCATTTGTTGGCTGAGGCCCTTCACACTTTGGCACACGGCCTTCCTCTTGTGCCTGTCTGTCTTAGTGAATGTCTTAAGTGCAGGTCCTCACTCCTCCCTGCTTTGGGCGAGCACTTCCCCAGCCTGGCTCATTCATGCTGTGGGCCCCTCCTTCTTAGCTTCACAACAAATGACCAGTTCAGAGATGTATCTCTAACCCGAGGAGACCCACATAGAAGTGAGGCAAATTTGGGGGTATAACACAACTGCACAGAGGAAATTCATCCCTGGTGGAAGAGAAGGAAGATGCTTTGTAGAAGGAGGCGCCCTGAAGGTGGCCTGAAGGGACAGAACAGTGATCACTGAGTCTGAATCTCCTAGGGTCTTCTGAGCAATGAGCATGAATTCCCTTGAGGTAGCATGAATGCAGAGTTCTCCTTTGGCAATTTACTGACTAATGCTTCATAACTATTTTGGAATCTATTTTACTTAACTCCCCCCAAATGGGGCTAGGGAGGTATCTCAATGGTTGAGAACTGGCTTCCCTGCCAAGGGACTTGGGCTTGATTTCCAGCACCTGCTAGGCAGCTGCCAACCATCTAATCTAGGGCATACAATATCATCTTCTGGCCTGCAGGGATGCTGAATTCATATGGTACACAGACTTATCTGCAGGCAAAACACTCATAGATATAAAGTAGAATAAACAGATACATTTAAAAAAAAGACCTAAGTGAACAAGAGAGGTAACAAGCAAGTGTTGATGGGAGGCCTACAGTGGGTGTTAAGGAGGCAGCTAGCACAGGAGTGAAGAAAGCTTCAGATCTTGGGGTGAGAGGGCCACGGGAAAGTATTAAGTAGGGCATTTTAAAAATGGTGCAGAAAAGGAAAAAGAAATGGAATGAAAGATAAACATTTAGTATAACCACTTCAGAAAACAGTTTCACAGTACCCACCAAGTCTGGAAACAAACACTCTTCTGGATTATGTATCAAATAGCAGCACTATTTCAGTAGGACAAACGATAGCAGTCAACTGTCTATCAAGAGGACAATGGATACTCGATGTAGGATATAACTGAGCAGATATAAATGGCCATATAAAACAACACAAAAGAATTCAAGCACATGGTGAATTTTATAAATATAATACTGAGCTAGGGAAACCAGACATAAAAGAATACATAATGCTTAGTCCCATTTGTTTTGGGTTCAAAAGGCAAACCTAATCTATGGAGTCAAAAGTCTGGTATGGATTAGCACTGGGGAATGGTGACTGGGTGTGAGGTTAGAGTGCTGTAGAGCTAGTCTTTGGGTTTACGATATAGATGCTTGGTTTGTGGGTCACTGGAGTTTGTACAAAGCTCCTCAAGCTGTAAAAGTATTTCATATATTTTCTGTGTTAAGTAAAATTAATAAAAAGAAGGTCCAGAAATGAGTCAGTGGGTAAGAGACATTGCTCAGCAAGCATAGGACCTAAGTTCCAATCCTCAACACTCATGTTATTAAAAAAGCAAACAGGAATGACTGGGTATATCTGTAAATCTGCTTTGGGTGAGGAACAGGTTGCTCCTAAGAGCTCATGGACCAGCTAGCCAGCCAAGCTAAAGTAGTAATCTTCTAGTTCTAGTCTCATAGAAATAAGGCATCTGATATAAAGAGTCCTATTATGGCTCCTGCATCCATGCTCACAGGCACACATATCTGCACACTGAGGTACACACACAGACACACACACACACACACACACACACACACACACACACACACAAATAGTTTCCACTTCAAACTACTACTCAGTGACTATGCTTTTCTCTTGCCTTCTAGTTCCAACCTGTGTGACGTTCTTCTTTCTATCTCTCCTTCCTTTTCAGCAACCAGGAATTGGGCCACAGAATGTCCCTGTTCTGGTGTTCCATCTTCCTTAAGCCCTTGCTTGTACTCATGCCCAACACCCCTAATAGAAGGCTCTGTAAGGGCTGCAGATAGGAACCCAGGGACTATTTTACTGGATGTGAGCTGTTTCTGTAGACTGGCAGATGAATGGCTCAAATACCAAATGATGGTTACTTATTTTAGTAACCATCACTGTTTTTAAAGCTAGATTTATAACTGACCAAGAAGTTCACCAGGTTCCATCCATTTGCCTGCAAATAACATGATTTCCTTGTTTTTAATAGCTGATTAGTATTCCATTGTGTGGATATACCACAATTTCTGTATCTATTCCTCCATTGAGGGACATCTAGGTTGTTTCCAGATTTTGTCTATTACAAATAAAGCTGCTATGAACGTAGTTGAGCAAATGTCCTTATTGAATGGTGGGGAATCTTTTGGGTATATGCCTAGGAGTGGTATTTTGCTGGATATTGAAGAAGCACTAATCCTAATTTTCTGAGAAAGCACCAGATTGATTTCCAAAGTAACTGTACAAGTTTACATTCCCAGCAGCAGTGGAGAAGGGTTCCCCTTTCTCTACAACCTCTCTAGCATGTGTCATCCCATGAGTTTTTGATCTTAGCCATTCTGATGAGTGTGAGGTAGAATCTCAGGGTGATTTTGATTCACGTTTTGCAAATGACTAAGGATATTGAGCATAAGTGGATATTAGTCATATAATATAGGATAATCATACTAAAATCTATAGTCCTAAAATAGCTAAACGAGAGGGACCCTACAGAAGAGGCTGAAAC
Source organism: Psammomys obesus (assembly GCF_907164565.1). Classification (NCBI taxonomy): domain Eukaryota; kingdom Metazoa; phylum Chordata; class Mammalia; order Rodentia; family Muridae; genus Psammomys; species Psammomys obesus. The sequence continues at coordinate 5,840,036 of NW_026591918.1, read as the reverse complement.
TTCATTAAGAAGAGCAAACAGGATATATATCAGAAGAAGGGGAAGACAAAGAACAGGACAGGAACCTTCCACAGTAGACCTTTGAAAGCCTCTACCTACCAGGGTATTGAAGGAGATACTGAGACTCATAGCTAAACTTTGAGCAGAGTGCCAGAAAACTTATGGAAGAAGAGGGAGATAGAAAGAGTTGGAGGAGACAGGAACTCTACAAGGAGAACAGAGCCAAACAACCTCCAACCAAGGACCATGCATGGAGAGGACCTAGACTGCCTTCTCAGAGGAAGGCTATAGGCTGCTCAGTTACCAAGTGTGTTCCCTAGTAAAGGGGTCAGGGCCTGTCTCTGACATAAACTCAGTGGCTGGCTCTTTGATCACCTCCCCCCCCCCCCCGAAGGGGAAGCAGCCTTACCAGGCCACAGAGGAAGATAGTGCAGCCAGTCCTGATGAGACCTGATAGTCTAGGGTCAGATAGAAGGGGAGAAGGTCCTCCCCTATCAATGGACTAAGGAAAGGGCATAGGGGGAGAAGAGGGAGGGAGAGTGGATCTAGGAGTAGATGAGGGAGGGGGCTACAGCAGGGATACAAAGTTAATAAATTGTAATCAATCAATCAATCAATGAGGATTTTACTGTTTCTCAACTGACAAATGTAAAACCTCTACAAAATCAAGTGGATGGAACTAGAAGACATCATCCTGAATGAGGTAACCCAGAAACAAAAAGATAGGCATGATATACATTCACTAATAAGCAGATATTAACTATATAATATAGGACAGCCATCTACAGACATAAAGAAGCTAAACACTAAGGAGGACCCTAGGGAGGATGCTTAAATCTCCTTCGGAATGGCAAACAGGATAGACACCAGAAGCAGTGGAAGAGAGGAAACAGGATGGGAGTCTACTCTAGAGGGTCCTCTGAAAGGATTCACCCAACAGGAGATCAAAGCCGATGCTGAGACTCAGGGCCAAACTTTGGGCAGAGCGCAGGGAGTCTTAGGAAGGCAGAGAGGGGTGGAAATAGAGCAACATGGAGGGGATATGAGCCCCACAAGGAGACCAACAAAACTAAAAGATCTGAGCCCAGGGGTGCTGTAGAGACTGATGCAGAAGAACCATGCACAGAGAGGACCTAGACTACCTGCTCAGGGGTTGCCAACTGGCAGCTCAGTCTCCACGTGGGTTCCTAAATAAGGGAGGCAGGGGTTACCTTTTTTATGAACTCAGTTGACTGTTCTCTGATCACTCGCCCCTGATGATGCAGCCTTGCCAGACAATGGAGGAAGAGGATCCAAGCAGTCTTGATGTGACTTGACAAGCTATGGGTAGGTAGCAATAGTGGAGAACTCCCCCTTTAAGTGGACTAGGGGTAGGGGATGAGGGGAAGAGGGAGGGAGGGTGGGACTGGGGGAGTTGAGGGAGGGGGCTTCAATCGGGATATATAATGACTAAATTGTGACGAAAAAATATATTTTTTAAAAGGAAGTTCACCAGGGAGCATCAGAGGCTGAGACCCTGGAGTTCCTCTTTGCATCCCTATCTCAGGCTGTGAACAGGGAGCGTTGGTTCTTGGTTCAGAGTTTCAGGCCAGTGCTGAGGCACCCTGACCATGCCCTGCTCTGTTAGGCACACACAGTCTATGGGTGGTGGGGTCCCACAGTGAGTTGAAGTCTCCTTCACATCTCAATGCTTGTTAACAAATAAAATAATTTTCAGGTCAGAGTAATGAGAAAACAACGCAAACTTTAGCAGAACAATTTGTTTAAATGATCATGTTCTGAACATCCAGGAATAGGAAACAATATGACCACTTTTCACAAATGTCAGCACCCATATTTGCATATTTCTGTGCTTTGTGTAATAACACTATTCTCTAGAACATGAATGTCTATCTCCAGCTGAACACTAGTTAAAAAAATTCATATATATATTGAATTGCACTTTCCACTATTGAATTGCATTTTCATCCCCATGAAATAATTCTTATTTTAAGAGTCATATCATGTTGTTTCTATACACTGGCAGACTTACTGCTGGAATAATATTAAATTAGTACCATTTTTTCATGTACAATCACTTGTTAAGTCCTGTCATAATGTCAGTAATATCTCAAAATATGTTTTTCTCTGTAAAGCTAGTATCTGAACTGTAGCAGTATCATACAGTCAGCCCACTGGCTACTGTTAGTATCCATTAGTGTTTGCTGTTTGGTTTAAAGTATTATTACATATAACAACACTGTATTTACAGCCACCTCTCTTTAACACGGCTGAGTTCTGAGCATTTCCCTTTCTGGGGATAATTGCATTAAAGAAAGAGAGAGAGAAAGACAGAAAAAAAGAAAAAGAGAAAGAGAGAGAAAGAATGAAAAAGAGAAAGAGAAAGAGAGAGAAAGAAAGAAAAAGAGAAAAAGAAGAAAGAAAGAAAATAAGTAGAAGAGAAAGAAGGAAAAAGCAGCTGTAGAAGCCACAATGTTTCACAGAGCATCTCAGAAAAGATCTTTCTTTCTCTCTCTTTCTTTTTCTTTCTCTTCCTTCCATCTTTCTTTCTTTCTTTCTTTCTTTCTTTCTTTCTTTCTTTCTTTCTTTCTTTCTTTCTTTCTT
>NW_026591918.1:5827512-5837422 GCF_907164565.1 Psammomys obesus | reverse complement strand
CTTTCTTTCTTTCTTTCTTTCTTTCTTTCTTTCTTTCTTTCTTTCTTCTCTCTTTCTCTGAGATGCTCTGAGAAAAAATTTTTGGCATCTCAGAAAAACATGGGTCTGTCAACAGCAGTAAAGGCTACTTAAGTGAAGCAATAGTGGCCAGTTGCAAGGTGGGTGTGTCCTCAGGAGCCAGCTGGCCACAGGGTACCTTCACTTTGCAACTCTGTCCTCCAAGAACTGTCAATCCAGTTTTTTCTAGTACACACAGCTATCAATGCATCAAAATGATTGTAACATAATGCTCTGGGAAGCCACTACCACAGATGCTGAATGAGGTCTTTGTTTGACCTGTGTTACTGAATAATTACAACATATAAGGGTCTGAAGTCAGAATTCATTCACTTTCAACTATAACTATTCGACTTTGGCAAATCAGAAAGCCTTTCTAACTTTCGGTTATCACTCAGCAAGAGGCAATATGAAATCCAGAAATGGTAGCATGTAACAATAATCCCATCACCAGAGGAACTAAGGCAGAAGAATTGTCACAAGTTTAAGGTCAGCCTGGGCTACAAAGTGAGTTAGGGCATGCCTAGGCTACATAAAGAAACCCTGCCTCAAGAAAAACAAACAAACAAACAAACAAACAAAACAAAAAACAAAACCACAAAACAAAACCAAATAAACATGAAGTAGTATGGATTGTGTGTACTTCATTTGTTGTAATATTTGGTAAACTCATCCTTTTCACACACCACAGAGCCTGACAGCCATTAGCACTTAACAGTTTCCATCCACTATTGGCTCTGCCAAATTCACCGCCTTCCCATTTTGCCAAAGTCTCAAACTAGATTCAGAGAATGTCTAAAACCATGTCAAGTGAGTGAGCCTAATAGTATTACTTTCTGAATTACTTTTTATTCCCCTATATTCATTCTGTAGAAAGTTTTTACTCTACTTGAAAAAAAAATCAATAATGTATTTTTCTCTTTATTGCTAGCTAGTTAGATAGTTACAAAAAGATTCAAAATAGTTTGCAAATGGTAGGACTGGTGGAACATATTCTGACCTGGGTTCCAGCCTTCTGCCTTTCTCTCCTTGGGGCCAATGGCTATCACAGGGAGCTGGATGGAGTAAGAGGCCACAGAGCAGAACACAGCCTGCTTCATTTCACCAACAGCCTTCACATGTTACCAACAATGCCCTTCTTTACATTAGCTGTGACACTGTGTGATTATCTTAAAAATAGGAAGGCACACGTTCCAACTATTCGGATGCCTCCAAGCAATTCCCTTTTGAGTAAGGAACATTTTTACTGTGTTCCTTTTGCAGGTAATTCTTGGCCTTCTTCCAATACATTTACTCATTCTTTTGGTGTAAAAACTGAGTAACTGTGATAATAAGAGGCAGGAATGAGACTCAAACAAGCCCTCCCTGGCTTCTACATCTAATTGTCCATAAATGGCATGCTGTCACAAGGGTAAAGGCAGTAAGTGATGAATAGTTTGTCACCAAGTACATCTTCATATAATAGACATCAGGCTATTGCTTTAATATGCCCATTTCCTTTTTAATGAGCACAGTTCTTCTCTGGAAACATGACATTACCTCTTCCATGATTACTGGTTCTCTATGATCTCTACTTCTCTTTTTCTCACTCACTGACAAAAAAAAAAAAGAAAAGAAAAGAAAAAAGAAACAAAAAAAACAAACAAAAAACAAAACAAAACAACAAAACTGTGTTTGAAGCTTTGAAAATGTCAGGAATTGGAACTGTATGACTCATGCTTCACAAACAAGAACTCTTACGTGGAGAAATTTCTAGAATCCATAAAAATGCAGAGCTCCTCATGAGAGATTGGGGTTGGGGTGGTGGTTACAAACCTGCCCTACTCAGACACAATGTAAAGAGTCGTAAGACAGTGCCTATGTGCAGGACAATCCATTGCTGTGGCTAACCTGATTGAAACCAGCTGGAGAGTTGTCAGCTGTCTTAAACACTCGCGAGGGTCACTGCTGTGCTACCAACTATGGCTGTCTGGAAAAATCGCTTATGCACTAACGGGCATGAAAGAACAAATTCTGGACTGAACTTTTAAGAGGGTGGGGAAGGCTCTGTAAATGCAGGCAAGGTTAACCCTTTGTACAACTGATTTATCTCAGTGATTATGACTTAAAACTTTGGCAAACACCAAAGCAGCTTCTTAAAGACTATCACGAGCCAGCAGAAAGCTGTGACATGAAAATTCATAAAGAAACTTTTCTTTCTTGTTCCTAAGACAATAAGAAAAAAAATCAATATTCTCTTAAAGGACTTTAGCAAAGGTTTTATATATATTCAAATTGCAGGTAAAGAAATAATACTGAAATATTGATGAAAACATTTCTTCTTTGAAAAAATTAATAAATTGTTCTACCTCCAGAAATACTGATAAACAGAAAGAATAAGAAAGAATACAGAATACAGAAGTAAGCTATATGGGGAGGGGGAAGCCTAATAGTAGCAGAAACCATACAGCAGGAATAAGGAAACATGAATAATGTTATGCTCACAAATCTGAGAACACTGACAGAACGGATCAGTTTATTGACAGAAAAAAAAAATAATTCAGAAAGAAAAATAGAAACAACCAAAATATTCTATTCGAACCTGCCACATAGATCCATAAACATAGCTTACTATGGAAATAAGAACAAAAAACATGCATCCAAGGAGTGCAGTGAGCATCATGAAAACATATAAAAACTAAAGCGATGAACATTGTTATCAGATTGCTAAATACCAACAATACAGAAAAATCCCAAAGACATTCATAAGCAGAAAATCTGTTACAAGAAAAGACGAAGACTTTTCAAATAAACAAAAGTTCATAGAATTGTCACCAAAACATGTACTGTCAAGACCTTTAAAGTCTTTAAACACACGGTATCTGATACCAGATAGATACTTTGAGCCTTGAAAAGGAAGAACAAAACATGTTAAGTGCATTGGTAAATATGAAAACAGTTTTTCTTAGTATTTACATCTCTTTAAGAGATAATAAACTATACAAGCAAGCACAAAAAAAAATGTTTTGTGGTGCTAAACCAAAAAATAGGATTGGGGCTAGAGTGATGGCTCAGTAGTTAAGAGTCCTGGCTAATTCTTCCAGAGGTCCTGAGTTCAATTCCCAGCACTCAAATGGTGGCTCACAACCATCTGTCATGGGATTTGATGCCCTCTTCTGTGTGTGTGTGTGTAAAGACATATTACTCATATACATAAAATAAATAAATAAAATAAATAGTTAGAAAAATAGAATTAAAATGTCTTACACCAATAGCAGAAAAGCCAGGCAGGTAGGATGAAGGTGCGTGCTCTGGTGTCACCTATAAAACAGTGTGACATCTGAAGGTAGATTTTAATAAGTTAAAGATACTCATTGCAAATATTAAAGCAACCAACCAAATAATTAAAAGGAGGGCTTTAGTGAATACACTGACAAAGATTAAATGTCATCAATTATTAAGAAGGCTTGATTCAGACCAACCATGTGGCACAAGCCACCATCCTAGTACCTAGGAGGCTAAGGCAGGAAGATTTCAAGTTTGAAGCTACATGTAACTCTACATGTAAGCTACATGAATTCAACAAAGGGAGGGAATAAATAAAGCAGGGGCAAGTTTAAAAAAAAAAACAGAAAGATGATGAACTTAAACTCAACCATAACAAAACATTGCACTGAATTAAGTTATTCTAACTACACACAATTAATAGGTCCATGTTTTCTTAATGGATAAGATAACAACACAAAAATGTACGCTGCCTGTAAATGGAAAGACAGAAATAAGAGAAGAACATAACACCGGGAAGATACATGCTAATATCAATCAGAAGAGACTCAGCACTAACAAACAGAGCAAAGAATGTTTGTAGGAACAGAGAGTCACTTCGGAAATTCTGTACTGTTATAACAGCATGTCAGGGAAAATACTCACAAGCTGGATGTTCAATAAAGAAATCAAATTCAGACCATCTAAAGCACCCTGAAAATTCAAAAGTAAGAAAGTAGCTTAACAAAAATAGACAATATGCCAAAAAAATTGCCAGAGAATGTATGTACATGGCAACTACACACAGAAGGAGTTCAGCTCATCTGTCATTAGGACAGGCAGATTAAAACTGCTCTGATGTATCACACCCATCAGGATGAGCACAATGAAAAGACAGATGCCACCCCCAAGTGTTGGAACAGGTTTTCAGAAGCTGGAATTCTCATGCACCGAGGTTGGGAATGTAAAACGGTTTGGAGAATTTTGGAGAATAGTAAACTAACAACTTGAAAAGCCAAGCATAACTTACCTTATCACCCACCTAGTTCACTTTCAGATATTTACCCAAGAGAAAAGAAAACATGCATAGACAGAAAAAACATATATGCACAGGTAATGGTACTTTTATTTATAATATCTCAAACCAGAAACAATTCAAATTCTAACAATAGATAAATGGATTAACAGTATATCAATATTAATGGCATATTAGTAAGCAACAAAAAGAATTACCCACTGATTCACATAATGTACTTGTGTGAAAAAATTAAGTTAAAAAGATATCATGTTCTATATGATTCTATCTTAGGCTTTTGAAATGCCAAAGCAAGCAACAGCTTAGCGATATGAAGCATATGGGTCTATATTTTGGGTAGAAAGGCTTGGAAAAGCAGAAGTGATGGATTACAGTGGCATTTTGAAGTCTGAAGGAGCAATAGATATACTCATCTAGACCATTTTACACAATCACCCGTGTGTCAAAATGCATCGAGGTGCACGCAACTTGTAGGTGCAGCTTGCTGTAAGCTGTTGAGAAGTTCCGTTAGTGGGTAAAGCCGAGCAGTCACTAACATGAACAGCAGAGGCCTTGTGCTGGGCATTGTCTGACTTTGTCTGTTGCAGATGCATGCTAAGCGCTTCCCATGTGCCGCAAAACTCAGTTCCTTTTGTAAGCATGTGCCAAGCGTGTTACGGTCTCACCGTGAGGGAAAGATTCATACCAAGAGAGTAAACCTGCACAAGGTCACATGGCTTGGCATAGAGGAGCTGGAGTGTGGTTGCAGAGTTAATTCGGTTGCTGAAGCAATGGTGGGGCTGGAGGGTAGACCTACCCTAGCTTGGGATTCACCCTAGATCTAACTTCAGAGCCCAAGCTCTGGTTACTTCCCTGTACAGCACTCCTTGCAAAAAGCATCTTGTCAGAAGCAAGAATCAGCATACACTTATCCATGTGCTGATTAAATATGTGCATTCTAGTATCTCTAACGGGCTATGACCCAACTTCATCTTTTCTCCGTCTTCATGCAGCCAAACAACCCTTGGATGAATTAACTCAAGGCAATGAACGAAATTAAACTATGTGTTTCTTTCTTTCTTCTTTTTTTAAATGGAAACAGAGATCAACTTTAATTGTATCTCTGGGTTCATCTCCAGCCCCCAAAGGTTGAGGAGACAGAAAATCAGATAGAGATTAAGAAATATGTCTAAAGCCAAAAAAAAAAAATGAGTATTGATGAGACTAGAAGCTAAATTCAAGTTGGCTTAATTCAAAACTCAATGACAACTGTCTCTTCAAAAAAATAAATGTTCAAAAATTTCCTGAAAAAAAAAAGTATGCCCTTAAGACAACCATGAGTGGGTCAGAAGTGTTGGAGGGTTCAGATGAGCAGAGACATACTCACAAAGGAATGTGGCTGTCCTATCTCAGGGACAGCAATGAATGCCCAGCTCTCCTTGTCCCTGAAGACAATGCATTCCAAGCTTTCAGACCTATTGAACACTGGAAGAGCTCTGCTATTCAGCTGTCTGGCACCCTTGCTATCTCAAGGTTAACTAATTATTTTTCTTTATATTTCACTGGAGACTGATAACTATTATTACCCTGTCCAACACATACTGACAAGTACTGAGGTTAAATATAGGTTGCTAGGAATTAGAGTGGGGAATTTTTTTTTTTGTAGCTCAAGTTTATCAAGGGCATGTGAGCTCATGATTCCAGATCATCTTAATTACATTGGTAGGGGAAGAGGAAGGGAGGAATTAAATATGAATGAATATAAAAATGACTATTCTGTTTTCCAGATTAAGATTCAAGGAAGCAAGGTGGGGCTACAGGGATTGCCATCTTCCTGGTTCCTGGTTGCCAGGAAACTTCCAGTGATCAAAAGTAGTGATTTGTTTTGTTTTGTGTGCATGTGTGTGTGCATATAGAGGAGAATAAGGAAATGGCTCAATTATTAAGGTGCCTGTCACAAAAGCACAAGGGCTTGAATTCAGGTCCCCAGCACCCAAGTATAAGTAAAGCATTGTGCACCCAAGTTGTGAAGCATTGTGTAACCCAAGTTTTGTAGGGCAAGGACAAAATGATGCCTGAAACTCACTTGTCGACTGATCTAGGCAGTCAATAAGCTCTGGATACAATAAAAGACCCTGTACTGGAAAATAAAAGATTGAGGGGTTGAGGAAGATATATGATATTAACCTTAATATCATATACTACCCTCCCTCAAATGTACTCATACATATACTACACAAACACACACAGACATGAGCACGTGCACACCCAAACATATACACATGCACATCCACAGTGAGTAGGAAGCCTTAATAGATGAGTTAGATATGGGGTCTTCCCAGAGACTCACACTCCAACCAAGTACCATGCATGGAGATATCTAGAACCCCTGCACAGATGTAGCACATGACAGTTCAGTGTCCAAGTGGGTTACAGAGTAGTGAGAAGAGGGACTGCCTCGGACATGAACTGATTGGCCTGCTCTTTGATCACCTCCCTCTGAGGGGGGAGCAGCCTTACCGGGCTGATGACAATGCAAAAGATGACAATGCAGCCACTCCTAATGAGATCTGATAGACTAAGATCAGAAGGAAGGAGAGGAGGACCTCCCCTATTAGTGGCCTTGGGGAGGGGCATGCATGAAGAAGGAGGAGGGAGGGTGGGATCAGGAGGGGAGGAAGGAGAGGTTTATGGGGGGATACAAAGTGAATAAAGTGTAATTAATAAAAGTATAAAAAAAGAAAGCAGAAAAAAACTAAAAAGAGTGAGAGAGATATGGAGTGATAAAAGCTTATAAATAAATATGAATTATAAAATACATAAAATTAAAAAACACACAGGCAGAAATACTGGTTGTTCTCCAAACTTCCCTTCTGAGTTATTAAAGTTAAGCTTGTCTGTGACACTCAGCTAGAGACACTATTTTTCAGCCTCCTTTCAAGGGATGGGACCAGAAGTCAGAGATAGCATGCAATCTGTACTTCTAAAGGAAGAAGAATGTTTGTCCTCATCCCTTGCTCCAGGGACAAATGCACAGACTAGAAGGAGGAACAATCAGGAGCTGCACCATGCTGCAGATGCTGAAGTAGTAACATAGAAAGAGTCTGGGTCCCTGTGTCTATCAAAATACCATGTCAGTTTACCTAGAATTTAATGTAAGGAAAGAATAAATTTCCATTTTATGTAAGCCAGGAGACTTTAGGGTCTCTTTGTTATAATAGACTGATTAAAGTCCTAAATTGCATACCAGATTCTATGAGACTGCTAATTTTTATAATATATTGAGAAAGGTAGACGGTGGACTTTCATTTCATTGTGTCAAACTCTTCTAGCTCAGCCTTCTCCAAATAATGAATGATGAGCTAAGTCCAAGAAGATATGAAAAGTGTAATTTGTGGTCACAGATTTAAAATCTACAACAATATAGCCTTGTTGCTGAGATGGATGAACTTTCCATTACAATTTCTTCCTAGGGATTTGAAAATTTTCACCTCTGCTGTTGGATGCACGGACAAATTCTTCTCTTCCAATAACCCCCCTCTGCAAAGTTGTGTGGCCCCAGTGCTTTGAGTGAGACCTGTTGACTCCTTCCCTTGAAAAAGCTTGTTATTACATCAAATCACACTAGATCATATTAGTTCTCCCCTTCAATTTCCTTTTCTAAACGCTTGGAGCCTCATCATATCACAGTGAACTACTGTAAAGATATAGAGTAACACATGCTTTCTGCCATGCCCCACGAACTGTAGTGAGGCAAGCACCTTGCATTTGCACCAGATTTGCTCCAGACCATATTGCCTGTAGGATCACTTGTGAGTTCTCAGATAAAAGCAAATACTGGAAATCATGCCAAAACAAATGAATAGTTTTCAGTTCTTTCAAATATTAAATAATGCTATTTTCCCTCATGTAAAAAAGGAAAAATGCATAGCAGTAAGGTCCATTTTCAGGAAACATGAGGCAAATACTGTCACCACCTTGAACAAACATATTGTACACATGTCTTTCTGTTCCTGAGTATATGTGCAATGGAAACGTATGTGGATGCTCATCCAAACACAATTAGTGAAAAAGCAGAGCAGTACTCTTTATGATTCCTGTTTTGATTTGCATGAGAACTGTCCCCATAGACTTGGGCATTTAAGCACTTTGTCTCCAGCAGGTGGCGCTGTTTGGCGAGGTTTAGCAAGCACTGCCTTGCTGGAGGAATTACTTCCTCAGGGGAAGGCTTTGAGAGTTCAGCTTCCTGCTTTGGCCACCATGCCTTCAGCCCAGGGACCAGTTAAACTTGAGGGAAACAATTCCTGGGAAGGGGTAGACTTCTGGAATGCTCAACAGAGTCTAGTATTTGAGTAGTATGTTAGTATTTTTATAAAAGTGTGTTCATTCCAGGCAAATTTACAAAGCTTAAGTCTGGCAATTTGTGCACATTCATTTATAGAAGTAAATGATTTTTTTTTTAGAAAATTAAAAAGATATAGTAATTCAAAAATATAATCATTATAATATCAAAACCAAGAAAAGTGAAAATATTGCTACTCATTTCCATCTAAAACACAAGTACTAAAAAGTGCTATGGACATGGCTATAAAATCAGAAACATTACATCAGGGGACAAAAAGAAACACCAAAGAGGTAAAACTGAAAATGCAAGGGTCCCTGTGAAAAACTGCTAACAACACTTAGATCTGACACAAACAACAGAGAACTTCAACACTGTTTTACTTACAAGGTGCAGTTTTTACTCTTAAACTTCACACATTGAATTATTTAGAATTCATTTCTCTGTAACACACTTTAAAAGAACATCACATTATTGCTCCCCTCTAGATTTTCCATTGTGAAGCAGAAGCCTTTTGGCTTGTGACACCTACACCGCTGGAGACAAAACTCTTGTAGTGCTGTTATGGACTGAAATAACTTGGTCACAGAAGCCCAATTAAGTTTTCAATGTGGCAGCCACCCACACCAGAGGCTGTGTGAGTCAGGTAGGTGTCTGATGTTCAAGTAAATAGCAGCACCAGCACTGTGGCTGGAAAAGAGTGACTAAAATGTCAGAGGGAAGGGCAGCTTCAGAATTGGAAGTGACTTTGTCTATGACTGAAGTTATGCCATTATGCTCTCTGTGCCTGTCTTCCTTCCTCCGCTTGGCTCTCACCCCTCTGTACTGATTACGAGGTCAGGTTATGTATGTATGAAGTGTTTTGTGAGCGGAAAGATGTCAGAAAGACAGCAAGCTTCCATTCTAAGACAGTCAATGTTCTTAGTGATAATCTGCAGCCAGAACATTTAACAGAAAACTTAAGGCACAAAGTTAATAGCAAGAAGGCCACCAAGTATGTTTTAAATCTTGTGCTTAAGACATTTTTCTGTATTTCTAGAGTAAAGCGACTATCTTTTAAAGTGTTACCTGAAAACTAGAGATAACAAAGAAAAGATGAGAAGGTTTAAAAACTAATGACTAAACGAGAAACACACACAAAGGCAAACACATATTTTCAATGAGCACAATAAAGGGACTATATCTTCAGTGTTCTAGCCATGAAAAAAAGAAAGAAAGAAAGAAAGAAAGAAAGAAAGAAAGAAAGAAAGAAA
>NW_026591918.1:5792991-5827502 GCF_907164565.1 Psammomys obesus | reverse complement strand
AAAGAAAGAAAGAAAGAAAGAAAGAAAGAAAGAAAGAAAGAAAGAAAGAAAGAAAGAAAGAAACAATAAGGGGAAGTGAGAGGCAATTCATGAAGGGAAAAGAAGGACTTCCCCATTTGCTATAAATAGGTCAACCAACCAGGAGACAGATAAATAGGATTTCCCCCTCATTTCTGTTGGGAAGGGAGTTTTCAATTAAAAGAAAAAATCTTAAAAACCACCAAAAGTCACTGTTGGCAAGTGTTTAGAAATGGATTGTTTCAAATGCAAAGGCTTGAAAATATATGATGGCTATCAACAAAATACAAAGACAAACCCAGCCTTTACTCACAAGGACTAATTAGGTAAATCATGATGTCATGCATAAAAAAGGAATAGTTCCACAGCTATTAGAAATAATAGAACAATCTGTGCTCTTCTACAGTATCAAGCTCATACCGTGCTGCTAGTGCATCCAGGTGATGAGGCAGGAGCAAGAAGCATTTCACTTCTTTCAACAGAGAGAAGGAAGAAGGGAGGGAACATTTAAGTGACTAAAATATTAATTATCTACACACAGTGACCATCTACACACAGTGATGGAGGTGATTTAGCAGAGTTCAGACACTACTAAATGATTGATGTTACAATAATAGTAATCCTTTGTTTTTATAACTAGTAAAAGAATATACTCACTTAGGAAAATAAGAATATAACCAAAAATAGCAGAAGTGAAATATTTGAAACATACTTGGAACTCCTCTGCATGACATATTCAGTCGCAGTTAATACTATCTGTCAAAAGGACTCCATTGCTTGCTTTTCAATCACTTCTCCTTGTCAGGGCTGCCTTGCCAGGCCACTGTGGAAGAAGATGCACTCAGTCCTGAGAGACTTGATGTGCTGGGATTGGGTAGGTGGGGGCTCCTCTTTTCTGTGGGGCAGGGGAGGAGAATAAGGGAAAGAGGGAGGGGGAGTAGGACTGGGAGGAGAGGAGGAAGAGGACTACAATTGGAATGTAAAGTGAATAGATCAATAATAAAATAGCTGTCAGTCACTTCTGCTTTTCCCCTAAAAGCAATCTGTATTCATACTGTTTTATTAATTTAGCTTTAACTCAACACTTGATGTGCATTTTCTGAACCCTGCTCTTCTCTGAGTTCCTCTGTCTTTCTTTCACAATCACTTTTTCTCCAAGATTCTGCTGGAATCATTGGCCAAGACTCCTGACCTAAGCCTGGGTTCCTAACATACTTCTGCTCTCTGTTGCCTTCAGTGATACCCAGAACTCTCTCTGTTCCCAAGTTCCTTACTGTGACACTCCACCTTGCTGGTCTGCCTTTGCACTGCCAGCCCAGCCCATCTCCTCCACATGCACTCTTCTGTTCTGAACAACCGGTATCTCCCTGCTCCTAGGACAGCTTACCATTTTTACCCCTCCCCCACATTTAGTTTGATGCCAGTCATCACAGTGTCTCCTGAGAAATTAATGTCTAATTCACCTGTTACAGAAACTCTTATTATTTTTCAAGATCCCCACCAAACTTGAGTCACCCCAATGAAGATTTTGCTTAATCTTCAGTTTAGAAAAATAGCGATAGAGAAACAGCAGTTTATCTTGGTCAATATCCTGTTCTCTTGAGGAGCCCTCCTCTCTTTACTGCAATGCATATCTTTCCTGAGTCCATTTCTTTAAACTTGTTTTTTTATCCCTTGAGGTGCCCCTGGCAGGACATATGTATATCTTAGACACTTCGAGAAGAACTGTGTATATACAGAAAGTTAAGGAATACTGCCTCCTAGACTGTGCACCAGGCAAGCCTGCGTCTGGCTGTTCTCAAAGCACGCTCTGTTTTGCGGGTACTGTCACTCCCATTTTCCACGTGGCTAGAAACAATGTTGAGAGAGGAAGTGACTTGTCAGAAACCACCAGCATTGGCAGATCTAAGATTCTATCCCCAAGCGGCCCTCTGACTCCAGTCAGTCCTTTGATCATGTGATCCACGCTTCCACATAAATATATAGAGAATGGATGGATCTGAACACACAGAACTTGCTGAATCTAAAAACCCAGTTTCAAAAATGGCTAGCGCATAAAAATTTCAGTTTGCTCTAAGCTGAAAGATCCTGTACCTCAGGGCCTGTTATTCCTCTCAGACTATGTTCCTTCAGGAGTGCCACTACTTTCTGATCAGTGTCCACACTTACATGTTGATGTGTTTAAAATTCTCTCTATGACCTTGTTTTCTTTTTATGGAATTCAAATTCCTCTTTCTCCCAAATTCCAGTGTCATCAGTATGATCTATACCAGAAATACCTTGTCCATTCTATTTTCAACCAATGTCTTTCTAGCTCATCAACTGCCTGTTCCTCCACTTCTTTTTCTATATTTTAGACTTAAGAACTCAAGAGGCTGATAAAATGGAAGACAAAAGAGTCTCCCAAATATGCTTCTCACTACTACTGTGGGTACCAGTATTTCTGTCCACTGGAGATTCTGGAGTTCTGGGTGACTTCTGGAATTGCTGAAATGATGAAGTTCCTGGGACTTGGTCCTCACCATACAGATACTTATTTCCAACTTGGTTTCCCTGAACTACCACAAAATTCCCTATGTGGCAACTTCAAGTCTTATAGCTCTGCAGTTCAAAGTCAAGGCTTTAATCCTTCTATAAGCTATGAAAGAGCGACCAACTCACAGATCGTCTCTAGTTTCCACTGACACCTGGAAATCCTTGACATCCTGTGATTTGTAGACACATCATTCCAACCTCTGGCATCTTCCTGTGAATCTCAACCTCTGTCTCTATGTGTCTCCTCTTACTCTAACACTTAAGGGCATCTGTTTGTGAGATTCTTTGGGGTCTATCTCAAGCCAGAATGATCTCATCTTGAGATACTCTTTTATCTACAAAACCTGTCATCAGGTCATATGCTGAGGTTTGTAGTGGATGATAAATCATTAAGGAGCCACTAGTGAATTCACGTCAACATTGGCACAAGGTTTTATTATATAACAGGGCTATTTTAAACTACTTGCATCAATTCATTTTATTCTGCCAATAGGAAAGTAATCACTTTTGTATTATAAATGAGGATGATAAAGGCATAAATGGGCCAGCAGTTTTCCCAGGTAACTTAACTCAGAAACTTATCCTCTTTTACTGAGGTCACCTGTCTCAAGGGACAGCTGGGGCCACCATGACAGAGTTACATTGTTAATCTCTGGGCCCCAAACCAAACCATTTTTGGCAAAACAGCATATATGGGATCGGAGCTTCTATTTAACCATGGCAAATGTCACTAACTGATCCTAGAGTTTGTCTTAGTTTCTTTTCCTGTTCCTACATTAAAACAGCCAAAACAAGAGCAACTTCAGGGGGAAAGAAGGTTATTTTGGTTTGTAGTTCAAGGGTGCAGAATATCATGGTTGAGAACTCAAAACAAGGAGCTTGAAGCTGCTGGTCCTATCACATCCATAATCCAGAACAGAGTGTAAGGAATACATGCCATAATTGTGCTCGGATCACTTTTCTACTTTTACACAGCCAAGAACCTCCTGCCAAGGGGATGGGTGCACCAACAGTGGGCAGGATGCCCTCTAAGATAACCAAGATTATCTCCACAGTTACATTGAGGCCCATCTCCCAAGAGAATCTAGATTTTGTCAACTGTGAATCCCACAGTTCTTTCCTACGGAGCTTTAAGTTCCACATGTTCACCAGCCACCAATCCCAGGTGGTGCTCAGAATAAAACCCCTTTGTCATCTGAGTTCTAGAACTTTCTTCCCACTCCCTGCTTTTAGCAGTTTCTTTTTAAGAAAAGAAATGGAGAAGGGGGGGTAGGAAAGCAGAAGGGGAGGAGTGAGGGAAGGATAACAGGATGACTGAAGACCGACTGAGGTGTACTCTGCTATGTCTTTGGTGGCCAGCAGCCATTGTCTCAGCTTCTAGCCTGTCTTCCCCTATGATATGTATCGACCTTCCACAGCTGACAGACAGAGAAAGACTGGATCACATCAACACAATGGACAGCCAGACAGAAGCTCAGGCTCAAAATCCAGACCCCACCAGACTTTGTTTGAAATTCAGAGACAGTCTGGGCTTGAGGCACATTCTTGGAAAAGCTCTGGCATTAGGAAGAAGCCCAGCTTCAAATTCTGAGGGGAAAAAAACCAATAATGAGTTTATTTCTAAAGTAGTGATGGAGGCTGGCAGTGAAGTGGGACACATGTGGCAAGAAGACAGCAGCAGGTGGTTCTGCCTGGAGCTGCTCCTGCTGAGGCATCCCCAAGTCCAGCTTTGTTCTTTATGATCCAACTTTGCTTCCATGAACTTCTCCATAGAGAATGGCACCTTCTACAACTCTTATAATCA
Source organism: Psammomys obesus (assembly GCF_907164565.1). NCBI lineage: Eukaryota > Metazoa > Chordata > Mammalia > Rodentia > Muridae > Psammomys > Psammomys obesus. Next base: position 5,823,145 of record NW_026591918.1, on the reverse strand, counting down.
AGCATTTAGTCATAGTTTTTATTTAAACATGGATACCAGCTAGAGGAAAAACACTAGAAAAAAAAAGACATACAATGAATTCCAAGGAGACAACATAATTTCTGTGGGTTGTATGCATAACCTGAAAACTCGGGGACCGCTAGAAACATGTTCAGATGGGGTCACACTCTTATTATATGGTGCACATCAGTAGTTAGATTGAACGATTTGGTTTAGACACTTGTTTCTCATCTCTTCTCCTTGTAGGTCTAAAAGTAGTGCTTTACCTGAATGTATTTGTCTCTTTTCCTCCCCACCTAACTTTGAAAGATCTATATTTGACACTGACTTCCATATTAGAAGCAGACCACAACAAACTGCATTTTTTAAAGGAAGACCTGACCTAGTGTTGGCTTCAGTACTCTGTTCTCATGAGATGTTTCAATGTAGAAAGCCCATAGGTCCAGATGCCCCTTTGTAGAGGATATGGCTTCTTCATGGTGGTTCACTTAGCACTGAAGCAATACTTCTTTATATTATTCATATATATGCATGTATACATGGCATGTATGATTTTATTTATATATTTAATTATATTTTATAATAGCAAATATACAAAATAGAAATATATTTATATTTGTTTATATAAATAAAATATAAATAATGTAAGCATATTTACATAATTATATATACATATAAAATTCCCAGAAACAGCTGACTGATATGCTATATATCACAACTGAAAGTCACTTGCTAACAGTTACATTTGTCATTTTATTCAGACAGAAAACAGATTCTTACATACAATAGAGTTCTCTCACAGAGTGAGAGAAAAACAGCCTAGAAAGAGAACCTGAACCACTAAACATTCCCTGACCATTAGTTACAGCCGAGGGAGTGACAAGGGCATGTTTCCAGGCTCCAGCTCTGCCCATTACAATCTTTACAGAGAAAAAAAACAAAACAAAACAAAACAAAAAACCAATTCCAATAAAAAAAAGAATGAAACCCTCACAGCAGAACTCCTGAAGGCACAGCTACAGCTGTTCTTCTGACTCTTCCTTTTATTTTCAGCTGGAGCCACTGCATGACTAGAAACTCATCTTGCACCTATTCTTTACTGAGCCTCCTACACTTCACACTCAGTAATAAACTGACGGCAGGACAGACATTACTGCAAAACGACTCACTGCGAACATGGTCTGGAATCTCTTCCAGAGGTTCTGGCCACAAATGACTGGCATATCCACTAACCCTTGTGAAGATCTCTCACATCTGGTACACTGACATTTGTAGCACGTGATATTTGTTAGGTGGCTTTATCCTAGGCAATATCCTTGATCACTAAGCACACGACACCAACTGCCTCCTCCCACTCCTTTCTGCCCCTCTTCCCAGTTGTAACAGCCCGACATTACATTCTCAGTGGCCACATGTTCCTTTAGGGGCCACAGTCACCCCAGGCTGAGAACAACTGATTTGGTGAGAAACAATCTCAAAAAAGTAATGACTCTTACGTGGCTCCCACGTCTTAAAGCTCCACCACCAGCCGGCAGAGACACCCCAAGAGACATGTAGACTACAGCAACTTAATGCCCCTGAACGGAACACTTTAAAATGCTTGAAATGCTAAATTTCGTGTCCGGTATATTCTACCCCCGATTTTAAAGCAGATCCCAAGGCCTAACCCCAGAAAGAACCTAGCTATGTTGTGAAACACTCCTACTCTTATACTTTAGTTCTTCTGTTGTTACTTTGTTCGTTTGTTTGCCTGCTTGCTTACTGGCTTGTTCTGACACTAACCTCCTTAGCTAAGGAATCCACGGACTAGAATCCTCTTTACCACCAGGATAATATAGCTGCTAGAAGAGTGTACAGACATACCAGACTTCTGGAGGCTCCTGATTTAAGAGCCTTCTTATGAAACACATCAAACCCAGATCCCCTAAGGACCTGGCCTGTGGGCCACGGAAGCACAGAGACCTTACAATTGCCATGATGCTCTCGACAAAAGCTGGTCTGGCATTGAGCTGTGAGGCCATTACTTTCATTTAAACCATACATGTCATGTCCTGTTTGTGAGAAACACGTTAAACAACTCAGAGACACATTCATGGGGGCTCTGAAGTGGGATTCACATTCCTATGGGCTGGCGTACTGTAAACTGTGCTGAGGAGGCTAGGGAGGGTGGGACGGCTCATCCTCAAAGCTCTACTGACAATGGAGCCTCCCTGTACTTGTCTAATGTGTGGCCCAGAGTATGTGAGGCTGCACTATCTGTAAGAGCTGGCGTTCCATAGAGAGTCTGCCTCAGTACATTTTATCTTCATTACAATGTGAAGATGGGCTAAGGAGATAACGCAAGGGGAAGGCAACTGCCCCATTTCCATGTTCGCAGCAGGAGGTTGTCTGTCCATGGATGAAAGGCAATTTAGAAATGAGAACCAGCCCAGTAAAATCAAACTCTGGACAGTGAGCCATCCCATCGCCGAAGTACTTCAGATGGTAACGCACCCATGCATAAGATGACGCTCCTCATCCGCAAATGAAACAAATGATTAAAACATGGAGAAAACAACTCAGGCAACGTAATCTGAACTTTACATGTGCCTCACCAAAAATATAGTATTTACATGTAAACCTCTTAGAGTAGTACACTCTACTATATTAAAATTAGAACCCAAATCTAGGCCTGCAGCCAAGCCAAATAATAAACAGTGTGATAACTATGTCTGCCTGTATGCCATGACATTTCTTTAGGGGGAAAGATTTATCATTTTAACCACACATATCACATCCTGTGGATGTTTCTTAAGAAAACTGAACTATTTTCTCCAAATGCATAATGGCAGATTAACTCCAAAGGAAAAGAGAATCAAACACAGTAAATGACTGTGAAACTCATAAAAATATTTTCAGAAGAATCACCTAGTTCGCTAGGTCAAGGACAGAGCAAACTGAACTTCTCAAAAGCCACCTCAGTGCTTGCTAGGATTTGTTAGGGATGTGAAGGCAAGGCCTGGTAGAGGACATGACCTCCCTCTGTCTGGGCTGAGAGTTCTGCCGTCATCCGGGCTCTAGAATTTGCTTCGGCTTCACATTGCAGGGTGTCCTGAGTCTCTTCTGTGCAGCCTATAAGTGACAACATCTCTGTCCATCACCTTTTGTTCTAGACCATCCTTCATTCCTCTCCGGCCTGTCTGCCAAGGTTGTGGCAGACGGGCAGATGAAGGTCACATTCTTGGCACTCTTAAATGCAGCTATATCTCTGCCTTTATTTCAGCTACAGTGAATGTCCAGTGCAGACACACGGGTTCTCCTTGTATCTGCTATTGACAGATGTGGACCTTGGCTTTGTGTCTTCAGATGTCAGCACGACAGGCTGTTGAGTGGAGTCTGCTGGAGTCGCAGTGATTTTAGGGGATAGCTTTTTTGTAGGGTGGCACCCTCCCCAACTAGCATGTATCACTCAAAGAATGGCTTAAATTTGAGAAAAGACAATTAGCACAATATAGCTCTTGCAGAATCCTGTGGGACATCTCACTAAATCCCATTCCTTCTTCATGGGAGAATTCATTCAGTTAGTTCTTACTACACTAGTGCTATGGGGAATGATACAAGAAAACTTAGGTGCTGCAGACCACTCAGGCTCAACAGGGGACAGTGAAAAATAATACACATAATACAGACATATACATATGCATACAGATATCTATGTGTGCATATAGAAATGCATGTATCCACATACATGTGCATGTGTGTACACATAGGATGTAGTGGTGGTAAGTACTAAAATAAAAACTACCGATAGCCAAGAGAAACGAAAGCATTGTATCCACATAAAAAATTGCACATGGATGTGCACAGAAATATTTAAAATCACCAAATAATGGAGATGGCCCAAATGTTCATTAACTAGTGAATGTACAAAAAAAAAGAGGTAATATGTCAATGCTGGAAGTTATTATTTGGCAGTGAAAATGAATGAAATGTTGATGTATGCCGTGGATTGCAATGACCTGGCGTGCAATAGACAAAAGAAAGAAATCAGCTGCAAAAGGCCACCCAGTACACAGCTGCATCCAGGTAGCACCCCTGAGACACGAATGCAGAGACACAGGGAGTGTGCTTGTGCAGGCACTGCAGAATAGCGGCAACAGAGGGGCTGCTTAGTCAGTGTGAAATTTGGGATACAATAGTGAAGTTTTTGAGGACTTGGTAATGAAGATGTTTTATTGTGAATATACCAAATACCATTGTATGTACATGTTAAATTTGATTAAAATGATAAATTTCTGGTACATAGTTTATAATTTTTAAAATTTAATTTTTTTAATATTTATAATTTATTAATATTGTATACCAGCTATAGCCCTCTCCCTCAGCCCTTCCCAATCCCACCCTCCCTCTCTCTTCTCCTCCCATGTGCCTTCCCCAGTCCACTGATAGGGGAGATACTCCTTTCTTTTCATCTGACCCTAGTCTATCATGTCTCATCAGGACTAGCTGCATTGTCTTCCTCTGTGTCCTGGTAAGGCTGCTCCCCCTTCAGGGGAGGTGATCAAAGAGCCAGCCACTGAGTTCATGTCAGAGATAGCCCCTGTTCCCCTTATTAGAGAACCCACTTGGAGACTGAGCTGCCATGGGCTACATCTGTGTAGGGTTCTAGGTTATCTCCATGAATGGTCCTTGGTTGGAGTATCAGTCTCAGAAAAGACCCCTGGTCCCCGACGTTTTGGTTCTGTTGCTCTCCTTGTGGAGCTCCAGTCCCATCTAGGTCTATCTCCCCCTTCTTTCATAAGATTCCCTGCACTCTGCCCAAAGTTTGGCTATGAGTCTCAGCATATATTTTGATACACTGCTGGGTAGAGTCTTTCAGAGGCCCTCTGTGGTAGGCTCCTGACCTGTTTTCTGTTTTCTACCTCTTCTGAAGTCTATCCTTTTTGCCTTTCTGAATGAGAATTGATCATCTTACCCAGAGTCCTCCTTCTTGTTTAGCTTCTTTAGGTATACAGATTTTAGTATGTTTATCCTACATTATATATCTAATATCCACTTTTAAGTGAGTATATACCATGTGTGTCTTTCTGCTCCTGGGATACCCCACTCAGGATGATCTTTCTAGTTAAATGCCTAATAATCTCTGATCTTTCCTCTTCCTGCTGTTTCTTCTCTCATCCCTTGCTCTCGCCTCTCCCTAGTTTTTTCATCATATCGATGTTTTTTCTATTTATAATACAAAAGTGTTCCTTTAGCCATTTTGACTGTGTAATTAATCATTGGCATTAATTTCATTTGCAATATTATGTGATCAGCCCCACTATCTATTTATAAAAGTTTTCGCCATCCCTAACAGAACTCTTCTTCTTTTAATGCCACAACTATACTGTTTTTGTTGCTTTGCTTTGTTTGAGGCAGGGTCTGACTATGTATCCCTAGATGGCTTGTAATTTGCTGTGTAGACCAGGCTGGCCTTGCATTCATAGATGATCTGCCTGTCCCTACATCCTGGGTCCTGGAATTACAAGCTCGCACCATCACACCTGGCCAGCTAGACTATTCATAAGGAAACAGGTGAGCTAGGGTGCGCATATATCGTGGTGTGATTTGAGTTGGAAGAGAGGCCAATGGCGGGGATGGCTGGGTCTGTTATGTGGCACAGAGGGAAAGCACATGGGTGGGGAAGGCCTGCCTGGGAAGATGAAGCTTTGGGTATAAAGGTGAGGATATTCCAATTGGGATGGGTTGCTGAATCAGCACGTGTAGATTCATTTCTGGAATGCAACTCTTTCCCCATATATTGGCATCGCCCATTAATAGTCCACAGGAGGAGAAGTCTTCTTTCACTGACACTAACCTGCATTCGTGTGCATGGGCATGTGTGTGTTTGTATGCACAAACACACACACACACATACACACATAACAAAGGACAGCTAAAATGCTTCTAACAGGGAACATTTCCTATTTAAATAAAAAGGAATATAAAGATAGCAAAAGTCCTATTAGTGGAATTAAGATTTGGTTCTTATTCAGCTCCACGTTCTCAGCTTTATCTTCTCATGTCATTCCTGCTCTGAGCTAAAACACGGTTTATATATTACATGTCTTTGGTCCATGTAAGAAGGAATTTAAATTTACTGTGCTGGCAGGAGAAATGAATTTATAAACTCTACATACTTAAGTGTGCTTAAAACACTACTGATAATAAGCTGCTGCGAGGCAAACGTGTGATCTAAAGGACTTTGAGCAAAAATATTTGTCTCTGCTGCCTATCACAGAAGTGTGAGGCTGCTCACAGTAGACAAAGATGGAGCTGCAGCCCTGCCAAGAAGCCTTCAGATCAGGCAGAAGGTGTGCGCCACCTTGTAGTGACAACTCACAAACCAAGAAGGATGACTGGTTCAAATGCACATCTCCTGGCCATGCAGCAGGACAAACATACTCTGCAACACAGCCACATCTAGAATGCAAGTCTGGGGTGAGTGGCTTTTTTACCAGCATGTGGACAAACAGGGAGAGGCCATTCTGAGCATCACTCTGCCTAACAGCCAAGCTGGATCCTATTCTCCTAGCATGTTGGACCAAACCTCAGGCTAACGTTCTTGCTGAGGTCCCTGGTGTCAGCAAGTCTTCAGACATGGAAATTTCCTACTCTCTCTGCCCAGTTCCTGTATCTTCCCAGTTCTAGTACTGCATCTTTGGTCTTGCACAGACCTATCTGCCCTGGCGTCATGAAAACTGGGCCATGTTGTACTAGCCACTGAGACACAGAGTGCACTCTGCAAGCAGGGCCCTACTCACTGAGCACGCTCCGCCTCTTGTTTTCAATTTTCTTCTCTAAAGGGCTATTCTTATTTCAAGAGGAAAGATTTGAGGCTCTTTGGGAGGTGCATCCTGGGCACATCTTATCCTGCAGAGAGGCCTGGAGACTTCTAGGGCAATGTCCCATACCAACCCCTAAGGGCTCCCAGCCTGTAAAATCATTTCTTATAAGTTTTTTTTCTCCTCTCCTTCTCCCTCCCACTATCCCATCTAATACCCTGGAGTAACTCCAACCTACATTAGGGTACTTTATTCCTCCAGGGCTTCAAACGTTGCAAAGTCTGGAAGGGGTGCTCTGCTGAGGCTCTCTTCACCGTTGTCCATGCCATTGGGTCAGACAGACTGAATGGCCTGAGTCTCCCAACTCTCTTTCTCACCAGCCTGGCAGAGGCTGCACCTAATGAACACCAAATGGGCCTCCTTGATGCCTTTGCTGGGCAAGGGCAGCCATTAGCATTACAGCCCATCTTGTTTTCTTAGTGTCATGGTAACATATCATTTTGCTTGGCTGAATGGTGTCACAGAGTTGACCAAATTTGTGTACACCCTTCCCTTCCCATCCTTCCTGTGTCCAACCCCAGTCCCCTGAAGGAAGATAAGCAAGCGTGGGCAGAGTGCTAAACACTCTTGTTTGGACCTCCTAAGCCAGAGATGCCTGGACCCTGCTGGAAGTCCTGTTTATCTGCTCTAACCCCTTCTCATGCTGAAAACAGCACAGAGAGAGGGAATGTCACCAGAACTAGAGGTGATGGCACTGTGCTCACAAAACCGAGTGCGGTGGGGGGGGGGGGGCTGGGTTAGAAATGCCCTTCATCCTAACCTAAAAAAAAAACAGAAATCAGATCTCAACTCACAAAGCAGAATTCTTTTCCCAAACCTCCTACTATTCATCTTCATTTCACAGATATTTAAAGCATGTATTATGTTGCTATGGACAATTAGCCTTTTATCCAATTTGACTTGAGAGTTTAACTCTCCCACCCGAAGGTTTTAATTATGCCCTCAGCCCAGTACTTAGGCCCTGGTCCCTGCAGCTGGAAGTCTGCCCCAGTGATGCTGTAACCTTGTTAATGTAACAAAGAGGAGTTTACTTAAAACTGGACTCACTATGGACTTAAGCCAAATTTACTTGAAAGAGGAAAGAGTCTGTCAAAAATCCTACAGTAAACACGGCAAAGCAGCTCTTTCAGAGCCTCCCCTTAATTCACATCGACAAGCAATTTACATGTAAGTGGATTCATATGCTCTACGGAGAGGCCGAAGCTTCACGGCGCAGACGCAGTGAGCGCGCCCCCACTCCCCCAAACACCCACCTCCTGCTTTTCTTTTCTCCCTTTCAGAGATTTTTTTTTTCCTCCCATTTTGGATATGTGCAGTAAGCTGTTCTCCCGAGCAAAACAGCATAAACCCACAATGTTTTAATCGCTCAAAGCATAATTAGGACCCTCTAAACATTTACCAAGCCAGTCGCTCTGAATAAAGACAACCAGAATTTCTGAAAGCTGCTCACAGACCTGAAATGTCGTCCTGTCAGACAACGTACTTTGCATTCTGTCTAAGCTGCTTGTCAAGTTCAAAAGTCTCCCCAGCTATCGAGGTATAAGTGGGAGGTGCTGGTGAAATACCCGAGCCCACGTTTGTCATGGTTGCCAAAATCTGGCAGGCTTCTTACCTTCTCTCTTAATTAGATTACCTTTTTAGTCCACACACTAACAGAAAGCACACATTAGACTAAACATGCTGTGACAACAAGGAAGAGATTGAGGGGGGACCCTTCTGAAAAAGTGTTAAAGAAAATGATCACTCTTAACATGTCTGGGCACACGGGGAGGGGTACTTCTGTGGGTGATGTCCTGCTGCAAGGAGGCAGGCATCCTTGGCATCTTGGACATAAAACCAAATATATTAACTCCCCCTACCCCAAGTAGGAAGCCAGGCGGGGACTTGCTTTAACATTCATTATTTTTAACTGTGCTCTTTGACAAAATCCACCCAGAGCAAACACTGGCCAGCACTCAACTTTCTTTCATGCTCTCTGAAAGCTTAATTGGTTCTAACGAGATCAAAAGTTGTTTTCTCCCTTTGGCATATATCTGTATTGTTTCTGTGCTGTTTTGAAGCTGCTAGACACCAAGGCAGATCCATCATTCTCGGGCAACTCCATTCCTAGGGGTGATTCCAGTCAGAGAACCTGGGTGTACCCCAAGAATAGCACAAAGCTCCTTCTTACCCCTGAAGAGCAAGAAACAGACCACAGAGTCCTGCTGCTCCTAAGATTGTGCTCCAACAAACCATTTCATGTGGAAAAAGCCAGGCCAAACCAGAAGACCCAGGAGAAACATTCTAAGTTTGAGACGGTCCAGAACTCAGCCTTGTTTAGGCTTTTCAACAAGCCTATCACAATGGGGACCAGTTTAAGAGCCTCCAAGTTATTCTAACATCTTTTCCTCTCTCCTTCCAACTCTCTTTCTTGTTTTTGTTTTCTTTTCTGTTTTTCATATTTATTGCATTTGATTCCAAGTTGTGAAAGGGGCAAGGAAGTTACCAAGCAAATCACCCTGGGCTTTTAAAGCTCTAGGATAGCCTGGAGGGGACAGAGCACAGACAGCAAAAGGCAAGGGCTGGGATGCCAGCCATCCCTTTTGCTAGCTGTGTCCCTTGGGCAAGTGTTCTTAGCTTCTGTGAATCCTGGTTTCCTGTTCTGTAGCTATGGAGAACACAACCTTCTTCATTGGATTATTATTAAGAGTCATTGGGAAGGAAAGCAATGGGCTGTACTGGGTCCCGGGTGCCAAGCTCGCCTGTGGAATATGAGTCAAAGGAACCAGTCTATCTTTCAAGGATATAGCTGGAGTATTTCCAGGTCTGGCCTTATCTAGGTTCTATTATTTTATTCTACATGTGTACCAAGAACTAACTTAGAAGCTGTTTACATACATCACATTTCTCTTTGTCAAACTGAGAAGAACAGAGGGCTCTACATTCTGGCTGACTTTTCACCTACCATTCTTTGTTTTTTTGAGGCAAGACAACGTGGCCACTTTCTAACCAGATAGAAGAAAATGTCCCTTTGGCTTGGTAGTTATCTGGCACTTACTTGTCTGTCTGCTGGAATACAGACATGGTGCCTGAGCCATGGTAGCCAATTTGAAAAATAAGACAAAACTTGGCCATGACAGAGAATAAAATAAAGATGGCAGTATGGAAGTCATAAGATATCCTCCTATATTTTCTCTCTATGCATCTATTTTTCCCTAGTACTAGGAAGCAAACCTATTGCTTTCTTCATGCTTAGCTATTGCTGGCCATGTCCACTATGTGGAGGTTTTCTTTGACCCAGAATCTGTGGCTAGCGAGAGACAGGGGCCAGATATTCTTTAGATTTAACTGGACTTTTAGAAAAGATTGGATCTTTTCTTAGCTACTCTAAGTTGCTACTCTGCTCCCAGTCCCATGCTGTAGGGCCAGATGGCACAGTGTGGCTTTACAAATGCCTATGATACTCTGGTTTCCCTTGGGTTCCAAATTACTATGTTTGGAAATCTCCATGCTTGCTCTTGGTCACATTCCAATAAAAGGAGACCTTGCTGAAGAACCTGTGCCTGCCCCAGAATATGAGGAATGCTACTTGAAGTGAGTGTGGTAATGTATCCTCAAAATTCTCCATTTCCCAGTATAGCTATCTTCATGTGGTACCCTGGGATTCTCCATAAATTGCCCTCTTAGTAGAGATTAGAGGGACAAGGAGAGCCCATGGCACCCCAACTCCAAGAGTTCAAGCTGTCAGCACCAGTAGACAGACACACTTTATACCCACTGATCCTGAACTGCAAGGTTGGTCTCACAATTACATCCAGTCGTGGGGTACTTAAGACTCCCAGTTAAAGCTGCAGCATTCTTTATCTTGAGTTTCTCCTTGTTTAAGCCCCTTGCTCGACCCTCAATACCTTGATACAGTGTTGACACATAAACGGGGAGAACCAAAAGCAAAGTCAAAGGTGACAATTTAAGTGTGGAAAACAAGGCACAGCTAAATTGTGTCTTGTATATGACAGGAGAATATGATTTCATAGCGCAGTTTCCCAAATGTGAGGTTCAGAAACCAGGTTGGCTGTCTTCCCCTCTTCAAGAAACTGAATCAGACTCAAGCTTAGAACACTCAAAGACCAGTTAGTAAAGGCTACTGCAAGTTATCTCCCTCCTGAAACTCCCAGGGTGTCAGGATGGCCAAGTGATCCAAGGAGCCATAGTTGAGAAGATAAACTGAAAAGGACCTCCAAGTCCCTGTCTCTGCAGCACCACTATCAAATAAGATGCAACATGAGCCAACTCTTCTTGCTGCTATATCAGAAATGTAAAAAGTAACCATAAATATTAATAATATTTTAATTAAATGAATACATCTAAAACACTTGAGCATGTAATCAATGTAAGTTTATTGCTGAGATAATGAATCTTCCTTTTGTTTATGGAAACTGTCAGTAATATGGTACCCATTTTACGCTCAGAGCCAGCTGAGTTCAGATATGCCACATCGCCGTGTTTGGTAGCCATATGTGACTCATCCTAGAGTACTAGCTAGCACCTAGCCTCTCTCAAAACACATATACACATAAATATATCAAAGCCACCAGCACAAAGAATGCACAGAGCGATGTGGACCCTTTTCATTCCTAATTATATCACTGGGCTACCTTACACTGGACTCAGCATTAGGTATATCACAGCTTGGTCCAGGACCAATTGCTGATAGATGACCTACAGATGTGGTGCGTTTGTCTGCTTCAACTGCAGCCTGGGGTTTACACGAGGGCGGTCACTGAGAGATCCACCATCATTGCTCTAGCCCGTGACTACTAAGACTGTGATCACTACTAAACCTCCTGCTAATACACCCAATCCAGCTCTATTTGTTATTTATTTACTTACCCTGTGCAGGGCAGTGCACATGTGGAGGTCAGTGGAAAACTTGCTAGGGCTGGTTCTCTCCTCCCATTGTGTGGGCTCCATGGATCAAACTCCTATCATTAAGTTCAGCAGTAAGCCATATTGGTGAGTAAGCCAACATGGTGAGCCATATTGCTGACTCATTAAGCCCTTTCTTAGTTCTTGTAGCTTCATCCCTAAAACACTTTCACTTCTTTACCTATTCTGCTTTTCACTCTTTAGGACCCATTAGAATCCCTCTCCAGATGAATCTTTCTCTCATATCTGTGGAACTGCTAAAAACACTCTCTGCTGAAAACATTCTTTGTGTATATTTAGCTTAGAACATAATGATGCAATTATGCAATCTTATCTGACTACTTTCAGCTACTAGCGCCAAGCTTCATACCTACATGGGACTCAAAATAAATATAAGTTGATTGCCCGAAAATGAATAGGTTGAAAGTCACTGTTTGCTGCCTTCAAATGCCAGGGCCTTCCTCTTGCTTGTTCGTTCCTTGCATGCTGACCCAAAAACTATTTTAGGCTTTGATCTCATATTTCTAATCACTATACATATACAGTATATATGTATATACATATATATATATATATATGCATATCATCTTCAAGCAGGTTAGAAACAAACATGGAATATCCTGGCATGATAGGTCAGTGGTGGGTCAGAAGATACTGCCATACACAATATCTTGGAGGGCTGCAGTCAGCCATCATATTGAGCAGGAACCTACTGTTTGAATTACTGTGGTCCTGATAGCAAGAAACAGTGACAAATAAGGCCCACAGGCATACAGGAAGACTGACAACTTCCAGCAGATGGCATATGAAGCTTAAGGCCCATGGGAAAGACATGGGATGACCCAGGGTAAAGCCCACAGGCACAGAGAGGCGCTAGCTGACCCAGAACATGCATATGACCCTCTGAGAAATATCAGGAGCATGACATCTAACCTTAAATACCAACCCCACAAAGGAAAATGACATTTTAACCCTGATAAGATTTAGTCTTCTCCTGAACATTATAAACAAGAGAATAATGAAATGTGCAGGCAAATGGTGGGAACTAGAAAACATCATCCTGAGTGAGGTATCCCAGAAACAGAAAGACACACATGGTATATACTCACTTATAAGCAGATATTAGGGATATAATATAGGGTAAACATACTAAAATCTGTACACCTAAAGAAGATAAGCAAGAAGGAGGACCCTGGGTAAGGTGATCAATCTGCATTCAGAAAAGCAAACTGGACGGACATCAGAAGAGGGAGAAAACAGGAAACAGGACAAGAGCCTGCCACAGAGGGCCTCTGAAAGACTCCACACAGCAGGGTATCAAAGCAGAGACTGAGACTCATAGCCAACCTTCTGACAGAGTACAGGAACCTTGTGAAAGAAGGGGGAGATAGAAAGACAGGAGTTCCACAAAGATAGCAACAGAACCAAAAACGTCTGGGCCCAGGGGTCTTTTCTGAGAAGGATACTCCAACCAAGGACCATGCATGGAGATAACCTACAACTCCAGCACAGATGTAGCCCGTGGCAGCTCAGTGTTCAAGAGGGTTCCCTAGTAATGGAAACAGGGACTGTCTCTGACATGAACTCAGTGGCTGCTCTTTGACTACCTCCCCCTGCGACAGGAGCAGCCTTACCAGCCTACAGAGGAAGACAATTCAACCAATCCTGATGAGACCTGATAGGCTAGGGTCAGAAGCAAGAAGAGGAGGACCTCCTCTATTAGTGGACTTGGGAGGAATATGGGAGGAGCTGAGGGAGAGAGGGCAGGATTGGGAGCAGAAGAGGATTGGGAGGCTACAGCTGGGATACAAAGTGAATAAATTATAATTAATAAAAATATAAATTCATTAAAAAAGAATATACGAAATATATGACAAAGGAAAATTCAACCAACAAACTAACTACAGATACATAAACCCTAGAGCAGAATGAAAAACAATGAGAAAAATCAAGATAACAAGCCTTTCCTGGATTACTAACCCCACAGTAATGGCTTTATACACTACAGGTCATAATAACAAAACCAGAACGGCACAGATAGAGGATGAACAAACTCGGAGACCATGCAAAAGAACAGGAAAAACACAAAAACTTCAATAGCCTGTTCAACAAACAGTGAAGGGAGAATAGATGAACACCCACATGTAAAAAAATAAAACTAGATCAATGTATTCACCCTGTACAAAAATCAATGTAAAATGGGCCAAAGACCTTAATGTAACACTTGAAATTCAGAGTATACATGTGTAATTTATAATTTTTAAGAGATTAATACATTCCACAAATGTCACATCATTTATTGATTTTTTTTTATGTAAAGAGATGTAACATTTCTATTGAAGAGAAAGCACTGTAATGATGATATGATTATACACACATGTGACTCGATTCTCAGCCTTAGTAATGGCAGCACAATGAAAAGGCATTATTCAAGTTACTGAGCTGTTAAGCATCTAGCGACATAGCATTTCAAACCACCTAACAGATATGATTTTCATAATCATTTGGTCCTGCCATGGCAACAGTAATCTTGTCTTCTGTCCTTTGAGAACCACTATACACTTCAACATTTTAAAAATGAATTTTTTGGGTGCTCTTAATTTGATGATGTCTTGCTTATATGGCCTAAGACAGTCAAATTTCCAATCCTTCTGCTTCTGTCTCAGGAGTGTCAGAGTAATATGCATATACCTACGTCCAGCTTGGTCCTTTAGTCTTTAAATGAAGTAACTCTGGCACCTGTAAAGCCCACTGGGTAGTGCCTGATGGGGCAGATACACATGAGCACAAGTTCACAGTCACGTCCTGCCAACAGGAGGGCTGCCCTGGAAGTGCAGTGAGCTGCCCATGATGGAGCCTGAGTCAAAAGAGTCCAGGATGCGCATTGGAGACCTACTGAAGGCCTGTAATCTAATTTCTGGCTGAGTTTAAACACCCAGTGGCCTGCGGCTGGTTAGTTTCATTCCTGATGTCACTGAGGCTAAAGTGAGTGGTGCTGAGATAATTTCTAGGGACAAGGGCATGACTTATTCATATTATTGTTTGTCACAGCTGTGTTTGTAATAGCCAGAAGCTGGAAACAGCCCAGATGCCCCTCAGTGGAGGAATAGATATAGAAATTGTGGTACATCTACACAATGGAATATTACTCAGCGATAAAAAACAAGGAAATCATGAAATTTGCAGGTAAATGGTGGGAACTGGAAAAGATCATCCTCAGTGAGGTATCCCAGAAGCAGAAAGACACACATGGTATATACTCACACATAAGTGGATATTAGACATATAATATAGGATAAACATACTAAAATCTGTACACCTAAGGAAGCTAATCAGGAAGGAGGACTCTGGCTAAGATGCTCAATCCCCGTTCAGAAAGGTAATGAGGATGGACATCAGAAGAAGGAGAAAACAGAGAACAGGACAGGAGCTTATGACAGAGGGGGCCTCTGAAAGGCTCTACCCTGCAGGGTATCAAGGCAGATGCCAAACTTTGAGCAGAGTGCAGGGAATTTTATGAAAGAAGTAGGAGATAGTAAGACCTGGAGAGGACAGGAGCGCCACAAGGAGAGCAACAGATTCAAAAAAGTCTGGGCACAGGGGTCTTTTCTGAAACTGATACTCCAGCCAAGGACCACTCATGGAGATGGCCTGGAACCCCTGCACAGATGTAGCCTATGGCAGTTCAGTATCCAAGTGGGTTCCATAGTAATGGGGACAGGGACTGTCTTTGACAGGAACTGATTGGCCTGTTCCTTGATCATCTCCCCCTGAGGGGTGAGCAGCCTTACCAGGCCATAGAAGAAGACAATGCAGCCACTCCTGATGAGACCTGATAGACTAGGATCAGAGGGAAGGGGAGGAAGACCCCCCCTATCAGTGGACCGGGAGAGGGACACAAGTGGCGAAGAGGGAGGGTGGGATTGAGAAAGGAGGAGGGAGGGAGGCACAGGGGGGGATACAAAGTGAATAAACTGTAATTAATAAAAATAAAAATAATTAAATAAAAAAAGAAAAAAGAAGGAATTGAGCTAGGTAGGATGGCACATGACTATAATCCCAGCACTCAACGGTGGCAGAGGCAGAACGCTTTGAGTTCGAGGCCAGCCTAGCCTGCAAAGCAAGTCCAGGACAGCCAAGGCTACACAGAAAAATCTTGTCTCAGAAAAAAATAAAAATAAATAAGTAAATAGATGGATGTATAGGTAGGTAGGTAGGTAGGTAGATAGATAGATAGATAGATAGATAGATAGATAGATAGATAGATAGATAAAATAATAAGTCAGAAGTCCATGGCAGGAGAAGGGAAAATTCTTTCTTCCCACCAAGCACTGGGGAGCCCCACTTCTGGGAACTTCAGCATCAGAACTTGAAGTCCTTATGGTCCTTCACTTTCATAGCTTGACTGCTATTATTTCCTCAACTATTAAAACTTAAAGAAAGTGTTTTCAAAGATGCTATGGTGTAAAGGCACATTTTAGTTCAAGGAGACCTTGGCAGGGTCTCCTCTTCCTTTCTTTATGTTCTTTTTTAATCATCTTGTTAGTTCAACTATTAAAAGTTATGCAATAGGAAGTGGGATAAGCCAGCTTTCACAACCTTTTTTTGTGTACATTTTAAGCTACATTTGAAAGCTAAACTCCAAGCTCAAGTTTTAAATATATTTTCTGAGTTTTTACTGTTTTCCTTTTAATTAAATGTTTTCAGATAATAAATATTTATCATTTTCCATTTTCTCAAACCATTTCAAATTCTGCCCACCTAACTTTATATTTTCTCTGTTTTCAAAGCCAAACAACTAACCAACACCACCATTACAAATACACGAAACCAAATCAAAGCCAAAAACCAATAAGACAAATAAAAAAAAATGCCAAGACAAACTATGGGGTGTGTTTTGTGTTGGCATGTTTACTCCGGAGCATGAGGCTTGCCCTGGGGTATAGTGGATAGACCCAGTGACACTCCCATGGAGCTGGGGGGAGGGGACCTGACTTTCCCTTTGTTAGCAAGCATCAACTGCAAATAGTTTTAGATTAGGAATGGGACCTGCTGTCCATGGCCGCCTCTCTGTACTGGGATTCCATCTGGCTTGAACCTGTACAGGCCACCAAGGCGCTATGAGTTCATGCACACATCAGTTCTCTTGTTCTGGAAGACACTGCTTCCTTGGGGTTGTTGATGCCCCATGGCTCTTGGAGTCTTTCTCTCTCCTGTTACATATGTCTCTGAGGCCTCTGAAAAGAGGTGTTTTCTAGGCTTAAGGTCTCCCTCAAAAAACTCCAGGTGAATTCTTGTAGCCTCTTTCATTTGCCATCTTATTTTTAAAAGATTCTCTCTTCCTCTCTCTCAATTTTTTCAAGAAAGTCAGGGTTTCTCTGTGTAGCCTAGCTGTCTTGGAACTAGCTCTGTAGAACAGGCTGGCCTCGAACTCATGTAAATCTACCTTCCTCTCTCTCCTGAGTGCTGGCATTAAAGGTGTGTGCCACCACCTCCTGGCATCTTTTCATATTATGAATATATAAATTATTTCTAATACCATCATAAGAGAAGGGGCATGCCAAGAATTTCACATCCAGTTACTAAGAACCAACATGAATGTAATGAGTCTGCTTGGTATCATGGAGACAAGACCTGTACTGGCAGCTTGACAAAATGTTTGGTTAGTAGCCATCCTTCAATGTCCACATGTCAAGAAGACTGAGAAGATTTAGGCAAGGGGGACTCTAGCTCTACTTGGAGGGGCCTATTTGCTTTAAGGCAAAGATAAAGTTAAAAGTCAAGGGTCTTGTTTCAGATGACACCTTGTTGCATAATTATGGGGGTTGCACCTTCAGCCAAAATTTCCACTGCTGTTTCATCCATCAGCACAATCATGTTAGTTCAACCATTGAGCTTACTGTTCTTCTCAACTACCTGAATAGTATATAGGATTATGGGTTACACCTGAAATATTCCTACTTCCCTTCTTTACCTCAACCATTTCTTCTATATCTCCAGTCTGAACTCACATGTTGCTTCTTTTTAGAAGCTTCCCACAACTCCCAGAGGGAGTTTCCCATAATCCCCATAGACATTTCATACAACCCCCAATGGGAGCTTCCTCTAACCCCCATGGAAGAATCCTGTAACCCCTGTGGAAGCTTCTTATAACCCCTGTGCTTCCTTTCCATCTGGAACAGATACTCCAGCCTTTCCCAATCAGAGCACTTGGCACACTGCATAGCAATTAGCGGCTTATATTGCCAACTTCTTCATTACATCACAAGCTTCACAAGGCAAGGGTCATGGCACCATGCCCAGCCAGACACCATGCCCTTCCATAGGAAATATGCGGTAGCTAGCTACTTGTGGAATATGCACAAGAATAATGAAAAGACCATCCAAAGAGGATAGATCCTCAAAACCTGTCACAGGATGAGAAGGGGAAGTTGAGTACTTCCACATGGAGCAGAGTTTTTTCTGCACCCTGGAGAGTACTAGGGAAAACAGGATGTCAGAGTAGCCTTAGACACTCAAGGGTTGTGAAGAAAATTGCTCCAGTGGCAAAATAGAAAAAACCCATAGATCAAAGATGTAAAACTATAAAAGTATAGTATAACTGAAGGCAAACTTTTTTAAAAGATAGAGTTGATTTGCTGACTGGGGGAATGCATCCCTCTGACTGTTGATCAATATACTTATTAAGACTTATGAAGTAGCAAATTTGTGTTGATACATTTATGTGTGTGTGTGTGTGTGTGTGTGTGTGTGTATTCACTGGATCCTAGAACTCTACAGGGGATGTGATGTCACTGAATACTTGGCCAAGGTCTCACAGTAAGAAGAAAAAGCATAAGGCCAAGATTGAAATCCAGGACATCTATCCCTATCCCCCAAACTCCAGTTACATTATCCTTGTTTATGAAAGTTTACAACCCCAGGATCCAGGCAGGGACTAAATAATCTCTTCCAGAATGGCTACTGAGAATTAAAGAATGCCACTAGATGAAATAACAAGCTTGTGCCATGAAGCCCTGTTTCTATGGTGATGCCTCATGGTTACTGCTCAGTATGACTGGGCTCGATCCAACTGGGAAGTAGAACATTCTAGAAACTTGGTTTGTTTTGTGAAGACTACAGCCTTTGCATTTCCCACTCTTCCCAGGATACCTTCTCTCTTCACCTTCTTTTATTTTGATTTCATTTTTCTATTTTTACGTGTATGAGTATTTTATCTGCATGTATTTCTGTATACCACATGGGTGCCAGATATCCCCAGAGGCCAAAGAGAACATCGAAATCCTTGAAACTGGAATTACAGATAGTTATGAGCTTCCACATGCATGCTAGGAATCAGATCCTAGACTTCAGAAAGAGTGCTCTTAACCCCTGAGGTATCTCTCCAGTTACTTATTTTTAACTCCAACTGAAGCCTCAGATATAATGCTTCCAAGTTCTTGACTCATCTTTAATGCTCTCTGTAGTCATTCTCCCTTATAGCAACCAGATTTGAATGACATACTCCCCCCCATCTGGATCAGCTAAAATAAACCACATGGTTACCTACCTATGGTTTATTTGGATCTGAAAACTACTCCATAACATTTCTTTAGTCATCAATGTGCTGTCCTAGCTGAACATGCAATAGTCAAGATTAGAGTACATTCCCAAGAAGCAGAGATGATACCTTTCTGAATAATCATCTAGTGCAGTAGGAGGGCCTCGTTATTGCTCCAAAATTAATGAATAACTTACTAGATAGTATGATGTCACTGTGATCATTAATAAGAATAAGACAAGAAGCTAGGTACATATATTCAGATGTTGCTTGATTCAGAAACTTAATATCAGTATAGTATGGATTTGACCTTTATCTCACTCTCTACAGTGATGATGATTCTCTTCATCAACTCTTGGATGCAAAGGGTATAACCAATCACCAATTCAAATTTATAAACTTTCAGAGCCCTGTTATCACCATTTGATGAAGAAGCAAAAAATAAAATAAGACAAAAAAAATCAGGTCTTCCTAGGCATGCATGAAAGTATCAGTAGCTACTAGGAATAATAAAGAAGTGGAAATATGTCAATCCTGAGAATGGTATTTAAGTATAAGCCCAGGGAGAACAAGGCTATGGGTTAAGGAATGAATTCTGTGATATAAATTTTTCTGGTTCCTCCATATGAGATTACCATATGCTCCATTTTGTTGTCCTATAACATTCTTAAAAAGTAGAAGCTTTTTACATTAGGTCACAGGGCTTCCAGCTTTATGGAGAGAGGACTTCATTAGAATTCTCCTCCACATTTAAGTGTTTGTAATTTGTTGTACAAATGTTTATCTGAAAAAATAACGTTTATGTTCAAGTATTTATGGATAAAATGATATAATGTCTGGTATTTACTTCAAAATAATCCAGGCATGGGTTGGAGCTTGGCAAAGAGACAATTTCTGAAGTTGGACAAAGGGCATATGGGAGTTCATTTTACTTTTATGTAAAATTGACATTAGAGAAAAGACTTAGCAGTAATTTATTCAGGCCCATTGGGCCATCAATGCAGAAAGAAATGCTTCTCACAGGGACACTCCACTCCATTCCAGGGAGGTGTCTTCTACCTCTGGCAGAAGTAAAATCTCAGCTCACCTATACCAGGCTTTCAGTTATGCCTTACACAGTGGTTTTGGATACACTGTGAAGGGATGGGCTTGAGAAACTTTGAGATGTTTGACTTAGTAGAAACTGCTGAAATTTTCTTTTAACTATAAGAGTTTGATAACTTCAACTTTCCAATTAGACAGTTGACTTAACTGTAACAAAAAGGCCTTCTCAGTGGAGGTCAGTCTGCAAGGGTGACTTGGGGACTGTGAGGAAAAAGCTGCTGCAGAAACAGCATGCAGGGAACACTGCAACCTGCAGAGGATGACAGAAGTCTCCTGCTGGATCAGGCACATCACCCTCATCAGTCTCTTAAGGGTTAATAGACAAGGGAGCCCTTCTGCCACTGGGTCTTTGCAAAGGCAAGGACTCACATCTGGAAACTCCCCTCCACCCTTCTCAGCTCTGTGCCTTCATCTGTTTTTCCACTTACTTAGCATAGCTCAAAGCTACATCACATGATACTCTTACAGCCCCACACACTTCTCCTTTACTGCATGTTGATTCATGCTGACTTGCATTATTCTTCGGTTAGACAATTGTTGACCAGATATTTAATCAATATGTGTTTACTCTCTAAAGAACTCACTGACTGCCCAGCATAAATGCTTTCATGGGCGATTCAGTGACCTTACAAACAGTGCTGTTGAGAAGCACACTTAGCCTGTGCGTCAGTGCAGTAGGCTGCACTGCAGGAGCAGCTTCCAGGGGCCACTAGTGCTTTCCTGAAAACCAACCACATTCTCAGCCTCACTGGATGAACACCACACCTCTAGGTTGCTCGCCTTCATTCCACCTCAAGAATTTCTCCATTTTAGACAAACAGCTTTCAGAGGACAACAAAACAAAGGAGGCTTTGCTTTGGACAGTGCAGGAGCAAGTGCTGCTTTCAGGGTTTGGATAGAAGATGGCTCTCAGAACCTCAGATGGACATCATTCCAAGGTAGGGGCTGCAGGAGTCATTCACGCTAAGGGGTAACCTGCAAAGTATTCACTTTAGGAAACAGTGGTTTTGTTTTAAAGTCCTGACTTTAGCATTAAGCAATCTGCTTCTTTTCCCCAAAGTATTTGATATGTGAAATATAAACGCTTTTAAGCAACACTTTCTTAAATCATTCTAACAAATTTCATGTACTTGACCATGACACCACAGCTTTCCCCACTGTGTGTCTCTGGGCTCTGGAGGAAACAGAGCTCTCCATATGTTTCCAAAGAGCAGACATCAATAAAGGAGATGTGGAGAGTGATATTGAAACAGGTAGAGGTGCTGAAGTATTGAGAAGGTAGCAACAGTGGGCAGCCATGGCCATGGCCTGGCTGAGGCTCAAAGGGGACCGTGTAATAAGCCTGATGTCTAGAAGCATGGATGAATGCTGGCAAAAGGACCTGAAGCTATAGAGCGAAGCCCTACTCCCAGGAGTGTGCCTCAGAGCAAAAGAGGAACAGCCCTTTCTCTTCTCATCTTCCCATGGCCAACAGAGCTTCTTGGTCTTCCCAGATCCAACCAGCAGGGGAGTCAAGTAGTATTCTCTACAGTGCTGGCCTCTAGGAGAACAACACAGAGGATACCAGAAAGCAAGCGCCACCTCTATGTGGCCTTCAAACACAGCATTACCTCATGGGAGCCTTGCATAGGAGTCTAAGGGAACATTTTTTCCAAGAAAGCTTCTCTGAGGCAGAGCCAGAGGAGAAACCAGCTCCAAACTCAAGGCTCAGTGAAGTGAACACAAAACATCAATATGAAAAGCAAGCAAAAGAAAGCAATTTAACTGTTATCACAACTTTGTGATGGCATCACCACATACTCTCCAAGTTTCTTCTAGCGTGTGAAGCATGTGATGTAATAACAGTTCCTGAAGGCAGACCTAATCTTCCTGCAGGTTTGAATTAAGATCTCAGGAATATTGGCATCACCTGAGGATCATGCCAAGTGCTGCATTTCAGTTTATACAATCTGCTGGTTCCCAGACTCTGTGACAAACAAACAAAGAAACAAACAAACCAAGAGACTGTGGCTGGACTTGGTTGGAGGCTTGGCTTTCTCTTAAGTTCTGGGAAACTAAATGGCAAATACATTTCACTGCCCAGACAAAATTGTTCACTTTCTGATCCTAGCACTTCTCCTACCCAGCCCTTCTTCTTCTCATGTTTGGTCTGTTGCCTACCCAGCCCAATAGTCAAAACCTAAATCTTCCAAGCTAAATATGTTGGAAGACTATAGAAAACCCTTTGAACCCTGGAATACTGTGGGGGAACAAGACAAGGGCTGGTAAAGCAGAAAAGAGGGGGAAGGTAGGGAGAGATGAGGCAAAGAAACTAAGAAGAAGAAGAAAGAGGAGTAAGAAGAAGAGGAGAAGTAAAAGAAGAACAAGAGACCAGATGAGGCACTCTCATATTCGGGAGAGTCATGACACATCATAGCATCACATTATTCATTTCAGCGAACTGTAGTTGAATGCCTATCAAAGACAAGGAACACTCACAAACTTCTCCTTCAAGCTGCTCTCCTCTGCAAATGTCCCCACTAGCCTGAAGCCTTCTGTGGCGCTCCCTTCCAGTAAGGACAAAGACTTAATGCTCACCCTCTACCATCTAGGGTTGTGGCTTTCCCTCTATCTGATCAGGGGCATCCCTGTGGGCAGCAGTCATTCCTGTTGATTCCCTCAGCCCCTCCTCTGGCTTATGTTCTAGCCTCTTTGGTGTTCTCCCTCTTCTTCTATTCTAAATAAACTTGGCTAAAATGTTCCCTGGAAAAAGACCAGGAGGATATCACAAATGTATTAACAAATGAAAGAGAAGAACAAAGAAGGGGGCGAGGGATGCAGATTTTGTAGGGTTAGCCTAAGTCTTGAGAATTGTCCAGTTTCATACTTTCATCCACAGTTGGGGGAATGAAATCTCAAAGACAGGTACAAGTTAAAGAACAATGGAACCGCAGACAAGATTGTGAGATCTATCACACAGCAAGCGGTAAAGGTCTTCTAGATCCAGAATTTAGGTTGCATGGGGAGCTCAGTGTCTGAAGGCTCAGCTCCGAGTCTGGACCAGTTCCACTGGGCAGAAACATGGTAAGCTGGTCTAGAGTACCAAGATGGCAAGCCAGAATCAATAGGTCAAGGTCATCTACAAAAGCCTCCATACTACCATACCTTCTGGGCTTGGTCATGATCCTGAGTAAGACACAGTGAGGCCCCCTTCACAAAAAGTCAAGTTGAATCAGAGATCAGACCCTGTAGAGCCTTTTCCTTTTCCATACTTTATGAAACACCAGTCATATGAACTGATTGGCCCGCTCTTTAATTACCTCCCCCCTGAGGGGGAATCAGCATTACCAGGCTACAGAAGAAGACAATGCAGCCACTCCTGATGAGACCTAATTGACTAGGGTCAGAAGGAAGGAAAAGAAGACCTCCCCTATCAGTGGACTTTGGGAGGGGCATGCGTGCAGAGGGTGGAGGGAGGGAGGGATATTGGGACGGGAGGAGGGAGGGAACCACAGGGGGGATACAAAGTAAATAGAGTGTAATTAATAAATAATTAAAATAAAATAAAATAAAATAAAAATAAAAAAATAAAACACCAGTCATTAAGCAGAGAAGTTGCTCATGAGTTTCTCAAGCTTATTATCATGAATGCCTTGGTTTAGGGACTATCCCAAGCCATGTAGAAAAATTTTCTGGTCTCTACCTACAAGATAGCATATATATCTATATTTCCATATATTCCAGAGAGGTAAAATCACCCCAGATGGGAAGCAGTGGTTTCAGATAATCATAGAATATCAGTGTGGTCATGTGAATCTGAAGCTCACCTCACAGGTGAAGAGATGGGTCCAGTGTGCTGGGGCTGGCCCTGTTATCAGTCCATGACACCTATGATCCAGTCCCTTGGTTTCTGTGTGATGTTCTTGTCCTGTTTTTGACTTGTAAGCTGGAAATATCTTCTATAGCCTTTAAATTAGACTGCCCGTATTTTCTGTCAATATGATGCAGTTCTCAATTGGAATAAAATCCCACACATCCCCCTTTGCTTTGCCTTTTTAGGGAGGCTAGAAGACTCCCATCAAGTCTTTTCCTTCATTTTAAAAAGTGACCTTTCTTAAGCCCCACAGACTGCTGTATAGATAGAGATAACATGAAGTACAGTGCTTGGAACTACTTAAGTTCTACAATTCCCAAGCATTTGGATTATTTAACTGCTGATTATGATTATTTAAGCTGAAAGCCTACACTACTCTAACTCAGAAAATGTTTGTATTTCCATTAAAAACCACCAGGCCAATGGCCCTTTTGATTGACACTTTTCACTATTAAAACTATAAATACACAGCATGTTTTCAGCCAAAAGACAGGGTGTTCCTTATTTTATTTTAAGATAAGGAGCTTACTTGAAAGGTTTCTTTCAGATCGCCCCTTCCTGTCCCCTCATTTCCCTCTTACTGCAGCCTGTTGCCCTGCTGTCCTGACACTAGCAGGTAGAAGCATCTATCTGCCCACTGTTCCCTATTTAAGGGACATTGGTCCCTCCATTCCAAGGTTGGGAACTATGGATACAGTACTTAATATCATATTCCATAGCACTGAACATACTCATGTTGAGTTCAGACCCCAAAGCCTCAGTGTCTGCAACAGTAGGACAGGGCCCATCCTCTCTGGCTTACCCGGCAAGGGCTAGCTGCAATGTAAATGACATGTAGATAACATCATATGAGTGTCTTTTGCTGAGTTTAACTTTACTTCCTGAAGTACAGAACAATACTTTTGTCTGGGTTGGTTTGGTTTTCTGAAGTCATATACTTCACTGTAGGAATGAGGAAAGGCTGTTGATTTTATATGACATGTAAATTAATCCATTTCAGTTCTTTTTCTATACTGATTTGTGGGTCATCATTTCTTCTCTGTTGATTTATTTGATATCTAAAAAATGTTATGAGGAAAAGGCAATGCCTCATCCTGAGTGAGGTAACCCAGAAGCAGAAAGACATGCACAGTATACACTCACTTGTAAGTGGATTTTAGCCATATAATATAGGATAGCCATACTAAACGTTATTGACCTAAAATAAGCTAAACAACAAGGAGGAACCTAGGGAGGATGCTTGAATCAGAATGGCAAACAGGATATACACTGGAAGTGGTGGAAGAGAGGAAATAGGATGGGAGCCTACTATAGAGGGTCCTATGAAGGGCTCCACCCAACAAGAGGTTGAAGCAGAGGCTGAGACCCACAGCCAAACTTTGGGCAGAGTTCAGGGAGTCTTATGGAAGAAGAAAGAGGATAGAAGGACATGGAGAGAACAGGAGCCTCACAAGGAGACCAGCAAAGCTAAAAAATATTACCCTAGGGGGTCCTGCAGATACTGATGCACCAACCAAGAACCATGCACAGAGAGGACTTAGACCCCCTGCTCAGATGTAGCCAATTGGCAGATCAGTCTCCATGTGGATTCCTGAGTAAGGGGAGCAGGGGCTGCCTCTGTCATGAACTCAATTGCCCGCTCTTTGATCACTTGTCCCTGGCAATACAGTCTTGCCAAGCCACAGAGGAAGAGGATCCAGGCAGTCCTGATAAGACTTGATAAGCTATGGGCAGATGGCAGAGGAAGAGCACTCCCCCTCTCAGTGGACTAGGGGAAGGGAATAGGGAGAAGAGGATGGGAGGGTGGGATTGGGAGCAGCTGAAGGAGCGGGTTTCAATTGGGATATATAATGAATAAATTGTGAAAAAAAGTTTAAATAAAAAAAATGAAAAAAAATGCAGAAGTCTACTCTTCCCTATAAGAATGACAGTGTTGAACCAAACTACATTTTGAGTTCACCACAGGAAAAATAACAAAGAAGATTCTGACTGAAGTGGAAATTTCTGGTTTCTTTGAAGACTGAATTTTGTCATGTGATGTTTTGCTGCAAGATGGGCATGTGATATTTTGCCCAGGTTGGCTTGTGAGAGGGCACATGATGTTTTGCTGTGACCCCCTCATATGTGAGGGGTGTGACTTTGGCTAGCTGAGAACATCTGTGGGTGGACTTTGAGGACAGGACATTTATAGAGGCCCATGCACAGCGAGGCTTCACTTTTTGGATCACCATCGCTCATCGTCATGCTTCGACACTTGACTTCACAAAGAGAAATGCTCCAGAGAGCTTCTCTGCACAATCCAACTGAGTCTTTTAGTTTTCACTGACTTCGTGTTGCTGTTTTGTGTTGGCCTTTGGACTGGATTGCTGATATCCTGATGACTGAGACTAGTAATTCCCTAATTACCCATCGACCCTAATCAGCAGGGTATAGCTAAAAAAGGACTACAGCCCTTTTCCCTACTAATCTCCTACCTAAGTTTGCAGGGGGGTTGGAAGAGAGGTAAAGGTGCTTAAGAACCCTAAATTAAGAAGGTTTGGTGAAAAACCTAAGCCTACTTCTGACAATTTCTGATTGATCCATGTTCCAAATCATTTTGTGATTTATGGATAATACTGGAGTCTTTGAGATCATATCCCACAAGACGTGCACACACACACACACACACACACACACACACACACACACACACACAGTATGGGTTAGTCTGTCTGAGGTGAACTTGCAAAAATGCCTAATGTGGTGAGGTGGCTTAACAGCGGGTGTATGTTGTAGTTCCTGTTCTGTGTTCCCAGCACTACTTTCCTTCCCTTCCTTCATGGAATTAGATGTTCATAGGTCTACCCACACAAAGGCCATATCGTCCTGCTTGTGTGACATGTGTGACCCTGTGACCTAAAACTCTGCTCAGTGAATCGCTCCTCCCTGGGTCAAATCACCCAGAATATGAAGTCTATGAATAGTGCCTTTGTCCAGAGTCTTTTGTATACCTTAAAATAACACGCAGAAGAGTGCCCAGCACTTAGAACAGCCCTTACACAGAGCAGATGCTCAGCAACTGCTTTTTGAATGAGCTGTTAACTGACTCAGATGTCGGTTGCAGATATGTGTAACCTAGAGGCCAGGGAGGCTCCTTTCCTTTCCCCTCTTCTGCTGGCTGGAACATGGATTGGATACCTAAAAGTGAGGCCAAAAGTCCAGCACTGTAAGGTGGTGGCCAAAAACTAAGAATAGCAAAGTTTCAAGACAGAAGGTGCTACTTGTACAAACTGCTAGAATATGAAGTTTTCTGTTCCTTGCAGATGTTAGCTAGAACATTTCACTCTTGTAAGGCTATTTTCCTTACAGTTAAATTTTATTTCCCCACTATAAGTTTTATATGCAGCAATGTTTTGTCTTCTGCTATGGGCATTAACCTACCAATTTCAGAATTAAGAGTGGGAAACAGAAGTCATGAACGTCACTGCCTGTAGCACAAACCGAAATCCTTGCTAAACAAATCCACTCTTGATGACATCGAGTCCCTCCTTCTGTGCTGTCTTTGACCTCCACGTCTAACTGTGATAGCTACAAGAAGCTTTCAGAGAGTCCCACCTAACACAAATGCCTTTCAAAGCCGGGCAGACGTTACAGGACATTCCAGCACATGTGGCCACAATTCTTGATAAATTTCAAACTAGACTCTAAGTTTTTATCAATTATTCATTGCTTAGAGAAGAAATTACATTGTAGTTTAAAAGGAAAAGTCTTAAATGGATAGAATTTAATCACAATTTGAAGATAAGATTAGTATATAAGGGGCATGAATGAATTAATGGAAAAATAATGCAGGCTTATAAGCTTGAAATTACTTTTTCATAAATGGGAGTCCTATTCAATCCTTACAACACCTCTGGGAAACAGTACAGGCCCCTTGCCACTGAGTTTATCAATTTTAAGTAATGGCTGTCTTCAAAACTGCTCTCCCAGACTCCATTTATCCTGTGCAAATTGTCAGGCACTTAGAATTCCTCCCTAAAGAAATGTGATTTGTCTTTTCTCATGATGGCATGAAGTACAGAATAAATTGATTTTATCATATTCTTCACGTAGCCTCTGCTTTGAAGGGCACTTACCTAATGAGTGGCTCTCTCAGAAAGGATCCCAGATCAAAGGGGCCAACAAGATGATGTCGTAGCCTGAGCTGCTGCCTTACCCCACGGGAATGTACTAAAACAACTCAGTGTATACAAAGGCTTGCAAGACTATCTGGAGGAGACGTCTAAAATCTAACAATACTCAGGAAATGAAGATGGATTCCACAAAAATCATTAGATGAGTTAAAATAAGATTTACATAAATTTTTTACACAGGTATAGGAAATCAACAGCAAACATCCAAAAGACATATTTCAAATTATGGGATTATTAAGTAGTTATTAAAGCACTTTTGTGACTTAGCATTTCATACTAAATGAAAAAATATCAGCTGCCTGTCTGCCTGTTAAATTACTATGGCAGGCTAACCGGTATGAGAAAATGCACAAGCATATCAGTGTCTCACAATCCTCATTCCTTTTAGCTACAGATATCAAATTCACCTGCCACAAATTAAATAACTGAGCCTGGTTACTGGAATGTAAGGTTATTAAGCAATGTTTAAAGCCAAACTTAGAAAGTTCTTAATATTCTTTTAATAAAATTCTTTATAAACAGGAGAGAATGTAACAGACATGAAACATCAGTAAGTGTTTCAGCAAAAGCTTTTAGGTATTTTTGAATAAAGCAATAATCTCAAACACAGGGACAGGTAACACTGTCTCCGCTAATGGAAATGGATGGTTAGGAACTATTGGTTCTTTCCAGTTTTAGAATGATGGGCATCAGTTAGGGTACAAAGCAGTAAGAACACCAAACTGCAGGAACGTTGGGGGAAAAGCATGACTTGAAATAAATTCAGGGCCTTCTAATGGCCTTCTATCCTCTCTTCCTGTATTGTTCCCGAAAATAGGAAGGTACACAAGCTTGTTCCTTGTCTCTCTGTATCCCAAATAAACCAAGAATGTTCTTGGATTTGGAAATGGCTTTGCAAGTGAGGTACCAAGCCTCTGTAATGGTTACATGATAAACTACCTATTCATTCTTTTCCTTCACTCATTTCACTAAGCGTGTAAGCTCAACAAGGCAGGGGATGTTTCTGTTTCCACCAGCTTAGCCCATACCTTGCAATGGAGGCTCAGTAAAATGCTATGGTTTTGTTTGGCTGGTTGGTTTGTTGGTTTTTCTGTTTTTTTTTTTTTGTTTGTTTGTTTTGTTTTGTTTTGTTTTTTTTAACCAATTCACCCTTTGATTCCACAAATGCTTATTGGTCTCCAATACCCAGCCAGCCTTATTGAGACCTGATAAGATAGGGTCAGATAGTAGGGGAGGAGGACCTCCCCTATCAGGGGACTAGGGAAAGGGCATAGGGGGAGAAGAGGGAGAGTGGTTGGGACTGGGAGGAGATGAGGGAGGGGGCTGCAGCAGGGATACAAAGTGAATAAACTGTAATAAATAAAATTAATTTTAAAAAAGGAAATCTGAATGTAAAGTTGTGATATGAGAAATCTTTCAGTTGGAAGAATCAGACAGCATTTTCTCTTTCTAATTCTGATCTAAATCTAAACTAAGAGAACAGTTTCTGTGCACACATACACACACACACACACACACATTTTACTTAAAATAAAATAACTGGCCAATGGAGAGATTACTAAACTAAGAGAGTTTCCTACTCTTCGAGAGTTTGTTTTCCAGCACTCACGGCCAGGTGGCTCACAATAGCCTGTAACTCCAGCCTCAGGGAATCTATACATACATATGCAACACACACACACACACACACACACACACACACACACACACACACACA
>NW_026591918.1:5701808-5792981 GCF_907164565.1 Psammomys obesus | reverse complement strand
ACACACACACACACACACACACACACACACACACACACACACACACACCTGTCTAGAGAACCTGAAATAGCCAAGAGTAACGGGCTACCGAAGGTAAGACTAGAGACTCTTGTGATAGTGAAACAAGCATTGAAGCATGTGAGAACATTGCAAGATACACAACAAACCAGTGAACTAAAACGAGGTAAATCAGCCTGTACCAGTGCCAACCTGAAGGATGTTGCCAATGCCTAAGTGATCAAGACTTCGAGAAGACTATCTGTACTGTTTGTTCCGGTTGTTGCTTATAGCTTCATGTAAATATATTTTACCCCCCCCCAAAGCTTTCTTTATATTAGCAAAACTTTGAACCAAAATAATGCAGTAAACCTTTATGTTAATACATTAAGTCATTTAAAATACCATGATTCTACGTCTATAATATAAAATGTGTTCACATTTAGAAGAAAGCAAGAGAAATGGAATTTATAAAATAGGAAAGGACATTTAATCTTCCTGAAAAAAAAAATAAGGCACATTCGTAGAAGCATACACTGAAATGCCCTCAGTAATGTTCTATGTTGAGGACATGGGTGACCGGTGAGTCATGTTGCTTCTTTATGTTCCTTTTCCTTTTTCTCCCTTAAATGAACAATATTACTTAGTAAATTCACAATTCTTCTATAGCTGATGATCATGCCAGCTTTATGTAGCCAAAATGGAAAAAGAAAGACATGCTTAAAGCAAACAAACAAACAAACAAAAACCAACAACAACAAGAACAACAAAAGACAAATAAGAAGAAGAGCTCCTGCATGTCCCCGGCAGATGGCCTGCTCCTTTATGAAGCCATGGCTTCTATCCAGAGTGGTGCTTCCCTGGGCCTTTTTAAATTCTTCATTGGCAATTATGTGGACAGGGATCTGCTTATGCACATTGGGAGAGTAGGTCCAGCTGCCTTAAAATTCTAAAACTTCATACCATTTGATTTTGCAATAATTTTAACACACACACCTCTCAGTTTTAAAAGCCCAATGTTAGATTTTAAAGTACTTTCACATATGCTATTTTATATTAATCATAGTTCAGTACCTGCTTCTTATGTGACCTTAGCACACTTCCATAAAGCAGGCAGGGTAGGCATCACTACCTCCATGTAAATGAAGAAAAAAACCGAGGCACCCAGAAAGCGATCTCCTTTCGCGCCATGGTGTGAGAAACTAATGGCTTCATCTTCTGTCAGGACTCTATCCTGTTCCCTCCAGCACTTCACGGTGACTCCCTTTCTAACAGGGTTTAGAAGTTGAGCGTCCACGGAACGAAAGGCCAAGTGTTAGCCTAGCGTGTTTAACAAGCACCAACAACAATAACACACATCTAACTGCTTGCGGCAACTTAAACAGGGCTCAGTCAATGTCAGGTCGCAATGTAGCAATTAGTTCAGCTCAAAAGTCATAATAGATAAAACAAGCTGGTTGGCTTGAGCAGCTGTGAAGGCTGATGAATCTAGTTGGGAGCCTCAGTCAGTACGCTTGTCTCATACATAGGTTTCCTTAGTCCCAAGTAAGACATAAGTTGATCTTCTGGGTGAGCTAAGTAATGAATTAGGCTCACATTGGTTTAATGAAGTAGGACTTTGTTTCTTTCTACCAACAAAATTAACAGAAGAACCATATTTATTCTGCAATGGCAGCAGATTAA
The DNA here is from genome assembly GCF_907164565.1 of Psammomys obesus. NCBI lineage: Eukaryota > Metazoa > Chordata > Mammalia > Rodentia > Muridae > Psammomys > Psammomys obesus. The sequence continues at coordinate 5,791,301 of NW_026591918.1, read as the reverse complement.
ACACTTCAGAAATAATGTGGCAATTTACCAGAAGAGGCCTTAGCTGGGTGCTATCTGAAATCATGAAATTAAGTGGGAAAACATTCCCATGGAAATGGTTTATATGTTTTAGAAAAATAAATCCAATTTTAGATAAATGGCTCTCCTCACAAAGCACCTTAGACCTGTGACATTACATTCTCTGGCCAACAGAGCCTTTGCAGACATGTACCATTTTCTGTGTGTCATGGCCTCCACTCACATCTACCCTTTGCACACTGTTAGGAGGAGACAAGTTAGCAGAGGGTGAGCAAGGTTAAGAGCAGCTCCCTGTCATTGTCAGCAGGTAAAAGTAACAGGATTATAGCCAAGATGTGATGATTTCTAAGCTTTTTTTTTAAATATATATATATATATATTTAAATATATATATATAATATATAAATATATATATACTACTCTTCTCAAAAATTATCAAAGTACATGCTCTTTTTATAAACAAGAATGAAAAAAAGCTCCTCTCACGGCATTCTACATCAATGCAGGAGCTGCAGAGCTGACATGAAGAGCCCTGAAGAACGAGAACAGGACTGTCTGAACATGTAGCAGCACACAAGGAGACAGAAGCGGGATGTGCCTGTGGCCAGTGGGTCCATCACATTGGTGTGCTTACATTAATGCCCGGAATGTTTTTCCCCTCAGCTATACAAGACCCCATTTTCACCATCTCAGCTACTCACTTGCCCAATCGTCAGTGAGCACCTGCCATATGACCAACTCTGCTAATGGCAACAAGAGTTCAGGGGTGACCAAGGCAGACAGAAGTTCCAGGCCTGGTAAAATCCACACAAAGCTCCATGGGAGAATGAGGTAGTAGAAAGGGAGCTTGAAATAGAAGGCTTTGCTTTAATCCTGGCCAGGTGGCCTTAAGCAAATTATTTGAATCTCTCAGAATCTCAGTTCCCTGGCTTCTAACTGGTGTATAATATCTGTTTTTATTATATCATCTTTTATTAGACAAAATGCTAGTATATATGAGTTTATACATGAAAAAGAAACCTTGCTGGTTCTTTAGTCTTGGAGAAACTGAGGTAGTTGAAGAGACATAAAAGTTTTATTCTTATTATTAAACCCTTCAAAATACTTCATTCCATATTTTCCATGATCTAAGCTTTCGTAGTTTAATGTTAACCATGTGTAAGACTTGCTGGGTCACCATGAGGTCACTCTTCCACACCTAGCCACCAATTTCAAAGTCTGTGTTACTGTCTTAAGATGCCACAATTATGTATGCTTCCCCTGATTATGGGAGGGAGTCGGATTTAAATTATATCTTACTGATTGTTTAATTTGAACACTTATAGAAATGCTATTTCTTGACTAGTTCTTTAGAAACAAATCCATTGCAATTATTATTCAAATCACTTAATAATTGTCCTTCCTACTTTCGTCCATGGTAATCTTTTATTGGGAAAGAAAAATAGGAGCTGGGTAGGTGTAGGTGGGTGTGTCATAAGGCCATAGAAAAGACTGCTTCCCAGCACCAAACTTCATGTTATTAATTAAAGCAAAGAAAGCAATGAAATAGTTCCTTTTCCTTGCCGTTTCCTTTCTACCTGAACCCAGGTGTGAATGTTGGGAAAGGAGAGTCCAACCTTAATTTTATCAATCTCCCAAATTCTGTTTCCTTGACACTATGAAAACCAGGACAAGACTGGCACTGAACAGAAGTGAAGATAGCAATTAGCAAAGTCATGGCTCCTCAGGAAAGTTGCACTGACTGACTGCAAGCAGCACTCCAGATCACCACTGTTCTTTGCTCTGTCTCTCGACTGCCTCAGACTTTTGCAAAAGACCCACGGATGCAGTACCATCCACAGAACATGGACATGGCTCCTGCAATGCTGGATACACGGGTTTAAAGTAGCAGATGTAGAAAAAGTTGTGTACAAGGAGCCACCAAAACTATAATTTAAAACATAAGTAGTATCTCCAAAACCACTCATTTTCTGAGTCCTTTCTTCATGTTTCCAGCCCTTCCCTTTTTCTATCATCAAAGGGAGGTCACGAAAGACCGGAAGAGCAAAGATGGGTACTCACTTCATCTCCAGGATCTCCTCCAGCTGTTTCCTCCTCTCAATCCGGAGGTTGGCCAGGTGTGCTTCCTTTTCAGCAAGAGATTGCTGGGTGGAGGCGAGGCGTGCCTTGGTGGCGTCCAGCTCCTGCCGGGTCTTCTCCAAGGCATTCATCAGCTCCTCTATCTGAAAGGGACATGGACATTCACATGTCAGTTCTTGTTCACTCATACCCAAGAAACACAGAGGGCCAACGGGTCTTCTAGAGCTACCCAAAAAGGAGCCCCTTTGTTCTCTGTCTCTGATGAAAAACAAAGCTTTCAAACACAAGCAATCCCCAACTCCCCCAAGCTCTACTCAATTGGACTGACCAATGATCTTTATAGAGACTGTTTAACAATTTTTTTAGAAAGGGATGCTTGACCCAGCTTCAACCTATGGTTCATAATCTCTGGCACCCTCCTCCAAGCTGGAGGAAGGTAGGACTCACAATCACTTGTGTGTAGGCCCCAGAGTGTTTGTACAGAAAGCTAATCAAGTGTTTCAGATTCATTCATGTTTTAAGCTATCAAGGCCTTGTTTGGTCAAAGGTATTTGATGTCCACAGAGCCTCAGAAGCCCTTGTCACCTCACTTTCCTGACTTACAATCAGGAAGCAGGGTTTGGCCAAAGGCAAATAGAAATACAGCCACAAAAGGTTCAAGTTTGGTTTGCCCATAAAGCCTGAGAGGGTTCCAAACTTGAAGTAAATGACATGCAACTTTTATAGGGTGCTAATACACCATAGAAATAAGCCAGACTATCAAATATCTAGGGTTTTCAGCCAGGTCCCCCAGAATTGGACCAAGGAGCTCTGAGACAAGGGCTAACTCTCTTCAAATCACTGGGAGCTTTAAAATCCAACACACAACAAAGAGGACTGCTGTTTATGATCATGTTCCAGAGACTTCCATGAAGAAGGCTGGTGAAATGTCATTCCCTGTACAGACACGGTCTCCATCCACCCTGCTCATTCAAAACCAGGCTCCAGGAAGTTTCTAGATTCCAGCGCTGATGTATGGATTTCTAAGACTCAATTTCCAGCTGAACTTGGCAGCCTGGGCTCATCCATCAGTAAAGTCAACAGAAAACCCTTCACAGCGTGTCAATGACATGTTAGGTCCCAATTCATAAAGACTTTCTACACAATTTCTACAGTTTTACATGGACTTCATTCAGAATAAGCACTAAAGTTCATGTCCAAGGTAAATTACATGCTTTTAAGGTTCAGAACACCCTCCATTTTGCCCTGATAAAAAGGGAAAACTTAATGATCTTACAAACCAGAGCTAAAACTAAAATTTTAAAAGCACAAAATATAAAGAATAATCTACAAAATAACACAGAATCACATATGTTTACCTATAGACTAGTATTTACAAATGGATAAAAATCTAAAAAGCAATTAAGTTTTTTCAGTTTCACGTGAAGATTAACAAATATGACTAGGAGCCTTTCTGAAAAGCATCACACCAAAGTAGCCTATTCCTTTATAGATTTATAACTCTATAGCAGTATTTCAAAAAGCTACCACAGGTCGGAGAGATGGCTAGGCGGTCCACAAGACGCACTGCTCCTGCTGAGGGCCACAGTTGGTTTTCAGCATCCAGTTCAGGCAGCTTTCTATGGCTGCCCGTTTCTACAGCTCCGGGAGATACAAAACCTCTAGCCTCCATCAGCACATACCGACATGCACATATTTAATTAAAATAAAGTAAAGCTTTTTTAGAACTGTCACAATACAGTCATTCCAAAGACCAATTCAGAGACTGCCTGACTTCTCCAAGTCATATAATCTGTGTCCTCTAGACTCCACTTTCTGTTACTAATGTTCGTTACTTCAAATACACTATTTATTCTAAGGGAGACAGATATCTCTGGGTTTCTTATTAATTGAAGCTGAACTGTCTGAATCTGTAGACCCAAGAAATAGCAACTAGGTTTAGAACTAGGTTTACAAGTTTTTAGTTCTCCTGCCATCAATATGCTTGTGGCAGATGGCAGCCAGCTTAACAATATCCTAACCAAATATTTTTAAACAGTTATAGTTGACAGCATTGATTTGTTCTTTCAGCACTGCTACCTGGACACCCAAGAGGTACAATTCCATGTTTGAATGGTGGAGAAACCATTTGTTCCCAGCATCCGTGGTTCCTAGTATTGAGTAAAACTGACATTCCCAACATGTTGCAAGGAGAGTTTTGAAATGGTATTTCAGAACGCTATGCAGCATCTTTAACAAATGGTGCTGGTCTAACTGGATATCTACATGCAGAAAAAAATGTAAATAGATCCATATTTATAACCCTGCACAAAAGTCAAGTCCAAGTGATTCAAAGACCTCAACATACCAGATATATTAAATCTGCTAGAGAAGAAAGTGAGTAAGAGTCTTGAAGTCATTAGCACAATAGAGCACTTCCTGAATAGAACACCAATAGCTTAGGTTCTAAGATCTACAATTAATAAATGGAACCTCTTGAAACTGAAAAGATTCTGTAAAGCAAAAGACACTATCGATAGAATGAAATGGCAGTCTACAGCTGGAGAAAAGATCTTCATCAATCCTACATCCAGCAAAGGGCTAATATCCAGAATATATAAAGAACTCAAGAAATTAAGCACTAGCAAGCTAATAATGCAATTTTAAGAATGGGATACTAAGCTAAGCAAAGAATTCTCAACAGAGGAATTTTGAATGGTGGAGAAGCACTTAAAGAAATGTTAAACATCCTTACTCATCAGGGAAATTAAAATTAAAAAGACTCTGAGATTGTATCTTATACCTGTCAGAATGGCCAAGATCAAAAACAAAAGTGACAAAACATGCTGGCAAATATGTCGAAAAAGAGGAACATTCCTTCATTGCTGGTGGGAGTGCAAACTTCCATAACCACTTTGGAAATCAATCCGGTGCTTTCACAGAAAACTGGGAAAAGCTATACCTCAAGACCCAGCATCCAGCATACAGCCAAAGGACGCTCCACCACACGAGGACATTTGCTCACTGTGTTCATAACAGCTTTATTTGTAATAGCCAGAATCTGGAAACAACCTAGATGTCCCTCAACTGAAGAATAGATAAAGAAATGGTGGCACATTCACACAATGGAATACTACTCAGTCATTAAAAACAAGGAAATCATGAAATTTGCAAGCAAATGGATGGAATTAGAAAAGATCACCCTGAGTGAGGTAACACAGACCCAGAAAGACAAACATGGTGTATACTCACTTGTAAGTGGATTTTAGACATACAATGCAGGAAATAGTACAACCACAGACCCAAGAAGACAAGCCCGATAGGAACCTTAGGCTTCATGCTGGTACACTAGTTAGAGAAGTAGGGATATCTCTGACATAGACTGTGTTACCTGCTTTTTGATCATTTCCCCCTGATGGGACTTTCTTACAAGGCCACAGGGGAGGAAGACGAACTCAGTCCTCATGTGAATTATATGAGCTGAGGTGTCTGGGTAGGGGGGCTCCCATGTTCTGAAGAACAGGGTAGAGGGGATGCGGGAGGGAAGGTGGAACTGGGGGGAGAGGAGAGAGGGACCTATGACTGAGATGTAAATTGAATTAATCAAGTAAAAGAATAAAAATAAACATACAAAAAAGAACCTCAAAATCACATATTCTTCTCCTTTCTCTAATTCCCAACTCATCATCAAGTCCAAGAGTTTTATTTCAGAAACACATCATAGATCTATCAGTCCATGATAGCATTCTTTTTGACCCACTACCTCAGGTCCCATCCCCTCTCCTATGTATGACAGGACTGACAGTGATGAGACACACACACACATGCATGTCTGTGTGTGTGCCTGCATGTATATACAGCCCTACGTGGGCCTCCCTAGCCTCTGTCTGTGAGGGAGGCCCTCAGCGAGGGCCTAGTTTTATCTGGCCAGTTTCTCCCACAATAGAGCACATTTCTCAGCCAGGTCTGATAGATTGTATGAAAGATAATTAGAAAGGGGTAGCAAAGAGCAGACAAAACTAAAAACCAGGGAAATTATAATAGGGAATAAAAGGGGGGATTTCTCAGGATAGGACTAGAAGGAGGCTTTGTTTGCTTTAAAGAAAGAAGAAGCGATTGTAGAAAAAAGGGGGGCAGATGAGAAAACAGTTGCTAGTGGTTTTTCTGCTGATGCTCAAGTGTTCTCTACAGTTCTAAGTCAAGGGGACTTCCCTTATGATTTCCATTTTTAGCCATTTTGACTCCATGTCTCTGAATTGATTTCTACGAGTCTGGCATTCAAAGAAGTTCTACAAGATTATTGTGACAACTAATCTTCCTGTTGCCAGGGAGCTATTCCTATATCAACACGTGTCAAAAATATTACTGACCTATACCTGACACCTAAAAGGTTGTGATATACAAAGCGCTGGGTTTGAACTAGGTTCCTTAGATATCAAGGATTCTACCAAGGTGATTGGAAGCTGATATGGTTAGCAGAACGAGATGAATGAGAATCAGCAAGGGTCTTATTCCTTCATCCCCAACTGAAAGGGAGTTAAAATCTACTTTTATGTGTTTTATACATAATATTTCACTTAAGATTTAATGTAAAATCTTAAAAATTAAGGTATTAAAACACTAACAATGGTTAAAAGTATGAAATATTATGTTAGATTACTCTGTATTAATAATTCCGGTTTCAACACTTATTAGTTATGGAACTTTGGGAATGCAACCAATTCTCTTCATTGACAATGGTGGTGATTCCTTAACAGGTTAGGGCTGTATGACTTAAGCAATGTATAGAAAGTTTTAGGTGTAAAGACTGGAGATCAGGAAACATCTGGTACATCCTATACACAATAGGCAGCATAGGTTCCTTACCTGTGAAGGAGGGCTAATAACAGTGCTTACTTAGCTCAAAGAGCCTTGTGAGCCTGAGTTAAGTCACTCTTCTCCTCATTGTGACCAAGTATGCCTAAAGAAGCAACTTAAGGGATGAAACATTTATTTTAACTCACAGTTTCAGAGAATACATTAGTAGATAAGGCTTATGGCTGTACCAAGAGAAGTGTGAAGCTTGTTTGCATTCAAGGGCCCTGGAGCAGAAGGTGGTAGATGCTGGTCTATAGCCCACTTTCTCCTTTCCTATCCTACAAGCCCTTAGTCTATCAGAAGGAACCTATTGATGGTCTTTCTCTGTAGTGAATCTCTGAACACCAACACAGACATAGCCAGAGGTATTCCTCGGTCTCCTGGATGATTCCACATCAAATCCAAGTGACAATGAAGATAGCTAGAACTTGATGCTATCGGAGCGGTGGCTTTTATAAACACAGTGCCCAGTGAATATCTGACCCATTATATGTTTGCTTATTACTGAATTAGGATTTCAGGCTGACTCTGACCTACCCTCAGTCTCATGGGCATGTGAACATATACTTTTGGGCTGTCCTTCATTCTATTCTATTCAATAAAGATGACCATCTTTCAGGGCCTTGTCTACACATGATCCCCTTTATTCTATTTAATACTTCTTGAGTGATCAAAAGCCTCAACCCAGCAAACGGAATCTGGATCAAGTGTTGTTTGCACCTAGAGGAGCATTGCCTTCTTACATCATTTTTTTTTTAATTTAGGCTTTAAAAAAATATTTTTGTTTGTTTGCTTGCTTTTTAAATTATTTTCATTAATTACAGTTTATTCACTTTGTGTCTCAGCTGTAGCCTCCTCCCTCCCTCCCTCCCAACCACACTTTCCCTCCCTCTTCTCCACCCATGCCCCTCCACCAGTCCACTTATGGGGGGGTCTTCCTCCCTTCCTTCTGATCCTAGTCTATCAGGTCTCATCAGGAATAGCTGCATTGTCTTCCTCTGTGGCCTGGCAAGGCTGCATTCCCCACCCCCCCCCAAGGGGGAGGTGATCAGAGAGCTGGCCAATCAGTTCATCTCAGAGACAGTCTCAGTTCCCATTACTACGGAACCCACTTGGACACTGAACTGCCATGGGCTACATCTGTGCAGGAGTCCTAGGTTATCTCCATGAATGGCCCTTGGTTAGAGTATCAGTCTCAGAAAAGACCCCTGTGCCCAGATGTTTCGGTTATGTTGTTCTCCTTGTGGAGCTCCTGTCCTCTGTAGGTCTTACTATTTCCTACTTCTTTCTTAAGATTTCCTGCACTATGCCCATAGTTTGGCTATAAGTCTCAGCATCTGCTTTGATATCCTTCAGAGTAGAATCTTTCAGAGGCCTTCTGTGGTAGGCTCCTGTCCTGTTCCCTGTTTTCTCCCTCTTCTGATGTCCATCCCCTTTGCTTTTCTGAATGAGGATTGAACATGTTACCCAGAGTCCTCCTTGATTAGTTTCTTTTGGTATACAGATTTTAGTATGTTTATACCACATTGTATGTCTAATATCCACTTATAAGTGAGTACATACCCTGTGTGTCTTTCTACTTCTGGGATACCTCACTCAGGATGATCTTTTCCAGTTCCCACCATTTGCCTGCACATTTCATTCTTTTTAATTGCTAAGTAGTATTCCATTGTATAGATGTACCACAATTTATTTGCTTGCTTTTTGAGACAGAGTTTCTTTGTGCAGCCCTGGCTGTCCTGGAACTTGCTCTGTAGCAGGGCCTGGCCTTGAACTCAGAGATCTACCAGATTCTGCCTCCTGAGTGCTGTTAAAGTTGGGTACTGCCACCACTTAGCTATCATTTTATTGTTGTTGTTTTGAGACAGGGTTCTTCTCTCTATTGCCTTGGCTACCCTGGACTTGCTTTGTAGACCAGGCTGGCCTCAAACTCACAGAGATCTGTCAGCCTCTGCCTCCCTGAGTGCCACTGCACCTGGATAACATTTTTTTAATTAGAATATAATCACATCATTTTCATCCCTTTTAATTCCTCCTCCAACCATGTAAACCTCCCTCACTGTATCTCAAATTCATGGCCTTGATTTCTTTAATTGTTGATATATCATGTATATATATATATATATATATATATATATATATATATCACAATATATATTGATATATAATATAATTCCCAATGCTTTATCGTACTACATATTAAAGTCACTTATGAAGTTAGAAAACCCCCTAATTCTGTGATCACACACAGGCATCTATATTTTATTAAGGATCTGGTGATTCCAAAGTGTGGACAAGCCTGGGAACCTTGGACATTGCTGACCTCTCTTTAAACTTTAAAATCCTTCCTTCCCAAATGGGAAGACAGAACTGCCATGTAGGATTGACATTAGCCAACCTAAGATAGTGTGGATAAAGTACCCAGGACTCTTTGTCTAACACCCTATGGGCATTTCTATCCAAGACTTCTCTACGCAACCTAGGGGTGTTAAGTTCTCACAGTCTGTACCGTTTCTGCATGGCACAGCCCCTAGAGAACAACAACACGGTCAGTGTCCCAGCGTTCCTAATAAGTGCTACACAGTGGGAAGAATGGGAACGCAAAGACCATAACTTTAAAACACTCAGTCTGACCCATTTTCTACAATAATAAATGAAAAATTAATGCCAACCTTAATATTTTCTGCTCTTCAAGGCCTTGCCATCTGATTGCCTAGCGTACCTGTCCTTTGCCATGGAGACAATATGCTCAAGTACAGCTCCTGATAGGACGAAGGCCAGGGCTCGCTGATATCCTGGCAAGAGCCAGGACCCTTGTATTCCACAGCTGAGTTATAAAAATGTTTCCACTTCTGTGATGGAGTAGAATCCAGTGATTCCTAGGCCTGCTCTGGACTCTGCAAGTTCCATCCTAGGACCTGGGGGATACAAACCTCTTTGCTTTATGCTTCACAGGGAATATCCACTCTGCTGCACTCTAGCCACAAGCTGGTCCTCAGAAGGTCTGGGTTGCCAGGAGGCTCAGAGTCAAAGACAGCAATAAATTACAGTTGTGATTTCAAAAATGACTATGAAGGGAAAGTACTAAGGAATACAAAGGAGTAGAGCAGCAGCATGGCCTCCCCAGCTCTTCCTGCCAGCCCTGAGGTCAGTGGTGGGAACCCTGGTTGCTCTCCACTTTAGCTTTTCAAGAAGGGTCTCTCACTGATTTGATCTCTCACTAATCTGGCTAGGCTGATTGATTGGTGATGTTTAAGAGTCCTCTTATCTCAGACCCCCCAGTGCTAGGATTAATAGTACATGCCACTAGGTCTGGCTCTTTTTTTTATGGGGGTGGAGAAGTTGTGGGGATCCAAATGCAGGTCCTCATGCTTGCATGAAAAGTACTTTACCAACTGAGTAACCTGGAAAAACATGAAAACAATCAAACAAACAGACAAAAACAACAACAACAAAACCCAAACTCCCAAACCCTAAACAATTATCTGCCAATTTTTATTTTATTTTATTTTATTTTATTTTATTTTATTTTATTTTATTTTATTTTATTTTATTTTATTAGTCTTTCTGTATTGAAGACTATAAAATGGTTACAGTACTAAGACTATTCAGTTTCACTTGAATATTTTCTAACTCCACACCAGTTAATTATAATAAGGACATCATTGGATAGATGACTAAAGAGTCCTTCTATACAGCTCTGGAGAAATACGAATCTTTGAACCTGAACAACAGAGCATTGAAAGGATAAATGTTAAAACTGCCTTAAGACATTAAATTTTACCATGTAGCAACCTAAACTTGCACACATATGTGAGCTGTTTAACTGATGATTTGACAATTTCTCTCTGTTATCTTCCAAGAACACTACTCTGGGTTCCTGGGATATCTTCCCAAGGCATGGTGGTCTCCTGTGCTTGTGAACCCCTTGCTTGGCATAATCTGATAGACAATGATTTGAAAAAACTCTTACCCTTTCTTATTTTATGCCAGTTAGAGGTTGGTAAGTAGATTGTGCTCATGATTTGGAACTTTTAATACTGTATTTTCAAAGTAGACTGGCTCTGTCATCTACCCCAGTTTTCTGCCTTTTTTATTCTTAGTGTTTCAGTATGCACTCACCTCAACCAGTGAAATCCCTACAACCTGAATACAGCAAAACAGGACTAATAGCTGACCCCAGGAGAATAGCTGGACTCTGGCAGCTCTACTGGAGGTTCACAGTCGACTTGGGTCATAAGCTGACAGCACAGGTCAGGAGGAAGCTAGGAGACAGTGCAGCCTGTGTAAATTGCTTTCTATGCAAGGCTGAAGACCTGAGATCAATCCTCAGTCTCCAGCACCCACATAAAAAGCCAAGCATGGGGGTACATCTTTGCTATGCCAGAACTGGAAAGGTAGAAGCAGGTGTCATTCAAAATGAGGACAGACAGCCCCCAAGAACAAGACCCAAGGTTTGTCTCTGACTTGTACATACACAAATATGTGTTCCCATGAACATGTACATACATACAAACAAGTGCAAAAAAAGGGAAAGAAAGATAGAAGGAAGGAAGAAAGGAAGAAGGAAGGAAGGAAGGAAGGAAGGAAGGAAGGAAGGAAGGAAGGAACGAAAGAAGGAAGGGAAGGAGGAAGGGAAGGAGGAAGGAAGGAAAATATAACCATACAGGCTTAACTCCTCCTTCCTCAGAAGTAGCAACTTTCAGCCAGCAATGAATGCTCTGAGCCTTAGGATCTGTTAGGAGCAGGGACTACTAATCAGCTATTAGAGGTACCTGGCACTTGTATCTGGCCAACCCTCCCACCTCTCCACTGCTGCATTAGAGTGACACCTTTTGGAAAATGTTGAAACTGATGGCTAAGGTGCTTACCCCCTGGACCCAGCAACTACCTCCAGACTCTGCAGGCAATTCACCTCCTTGTTGAATGAAGCATCCTAAGAACTTTGCTGAATATGCCACATCTCAGCCTTCCTCTGCAAACAGAATTCACTTCAAGCTCCTCAAATCAGCCACATTTAACATTTTATGCTTCCCCTTTCTCTTCCCAGACTAATTAACCAAGTCACCCATTGTGACAAAAAATGGATAGAAAAGAAATGTACAAAGCAAATATACCTGACTTTACAGACACCATTAAGTCAAAGGCACTAGAGTACAAGTAAGTACAAGCCTCCAAAATGGCCACAGGCATGCTCCTCTCTACCTGGCATTGTGGGGACAGGGTTCCAGGTGTGCTACCAGTGGGAGCTTTTAGAGCAGCCGGGAGACTGCACATTCTTTAGAAACAGTATGGAAGGTGCTGAGGAGCATGGGTTCCAAAGTGAGATAGCTGAGCTGGTAATGAGGCTAGAGCATCAGCATGTGTGGGCTGTGCACTGGCCCAGTATACAGACCAGTCTCCTCATCTGTTAAATCTGGCCAATCTTGTCAGGTACTGGTGGGGACCACCTGAGCTACAGCACCTGCCTGCCTGCTCCTAGTATGCATGTGATAGCCTGCAACGATTCTGAAGGAAGGTGCTTGTTTGAAGGATGGTGTTTAGAGGCAAACTTCCAAACATAAGCTGAAGGAACAGAGAGAGGCAAAGGAGGATAGCACCCACAGGGCACCCTGCAACCTGGTGGTGCTGGGCCAACCTGTTGGAAGAACATGCGCTAACCATTTGTGGCTACAGAGTACTTGGCATGATGTATTATACCATAAGACTTGGATTTTTCAGTTTCATTTTTATTTATTTGAATCTAAATACCCATATGCCCACTTCATTGGAAAGAGTAGTAACAGGGCAGGCATGTTTCATGGCCTTGACCAAAGGTCACATCCAATCTTTGTGGAAGGCTTATATTTCTGATCATAGGAGAAAAACCTTCTTTTTTTTTAAACATGGAGTAAGACTTAAGAATTACCACACAATAAGAACATTTGCTCAACTATGTTCATGGTAGCTTTATTTGTAATGGCCAGAAACTGGAAACAGCCTAGATATCCCTCAACCGAAAAAGGATAAAGAAACTGTGGTACATTTACACAATGGAATACTACTCAGCTATTAAAAACAAAGAAGCCATGAAGTTTTCAGGCAAATGGATGGAGCTGTAAAAGATCTTCCTGAGTGAGGGAACACAGACCTAGCACGGCACACATGGGTTGTGCTCACTTATGAGTAGGTTTTAGGCACATAGTACAGGACAAACATATACCAATGCACAGACCCTAAGAAGATAAGTAACAAGGAAGATCCAAGGGAGGATGCTTAAATATCACTCAGAAGGAGAAATAGAATAGACAGAGGTAATGGCTGAAGAGAAGGAACAAGGTAGGAGAGGAAACAGAGAGATGTGAGGGTGGAGATCAGACCCGGGAAGAAGTGGAGGGGAGGACAAAAGGCCCGTATAGAGAAGAGGAACTGTGGGTGACAGCATCTCTCTGACAAGCTTGAGACCTCAATCAAGGTAGGCTTCTGGGGGATGTAAGAGGGACTGTAGCAGAGATTCCTAGTAGCGGGGTCCATGGAAATGGAAGAGGACACCCTCTAACTAGACAAGTAGAGAGAGGGGAACACTAACCCACCTACAAAAACTTTGACTCAAAATTCACCCTGCCTACAAGATGTGCAGGGATAAAGATAGAGCAGATATAAAAGAAACTGAGGGAAGGTCCAACCAATGCCTGACCTAACCCAAGACCCACCCCATGGAAGAGAACTAACACCTGACACTATTAATGGTGCTCTGCTCTGCTTGCAGACAGAAGTCAAACAGAGTCGTCCTCTGAGAGGCTCCACTCCACACCACCTTGAGACAGATGCTGAGACTCACAGCCAAATATTGGGTGAGGTGCAGGAAGCCTTGTAGAAAAGTGGGGGAACGGAAAAAAGGACCTGGAGGTGTTAGGAGCTTCACAAGAAGATTAACAGAGCCAACTAACCAGGGTCAAGAGGGACTTGCTGAGACTGAAGCACCAACCAAGGACTGTGCATATACTGGACCTAGGCCCTCTACAAAGTTGTGGCTGATGGGCAGGGCAGGTCTCATATGGTCCCCTATTAAGGGAAGCAGGACTCTCTCTGACATGGATTCTTTTGCCAGCTTTTCAATTACTTCCTTCTGGAGGGACTGCCTTGCCAGGCCACAAGGGAAGAGAACATGCTCAGCTCTGATAAGACTTGATGAGCTGGGGTAGATAGGAAGGGGTCTCCTCTTTGCTGAGAAACAGGGGACAGGAAGGGAGGGTGGGACTGAGAGGTAAGGAGGAATGGGGCTAAGACCAAGATGTAAAATTAATTAATTAACTAAATAAATAACTAATTAATTAAAAAGAATTGCCATTTGGTCCAGCTGATCTCCTTTAGTGATTTATTCTAAAGATACAATAAGGGATGTTCTCACAGGAATTTATTTACAATGTTGTTTGTAAGCATTGTAATAAAATTAAATGTATGTATACATGCTACACACAAGAACACATATGTGTTTTTTTACTTCCATAGAAATGATATTAGCAAATTATATACTCATACACATGATAATATTGCAAAGAATATAGATTTTAAAAAATCACAGGCACCCAACTGTCAGAATGTTATGAAGCTATTAAATACACCTAAGTCAAGGATTTCATATAAAGGAAAGACACAAACATAGGTGAGAAAAGCAGGTTAATAAAAAATGTTAAAAATAAAATGAATGCAATATTTATTTTAATATAATACAATAATAAATAAATACAATAAACATAACTATATGGGATATTTTAATGTATATTCATAGGATAAAAAGACTGGAAAGATGAATCACCCTATTCTTATGTGTTGGATGGTATCTAGGTGAGGAATTTTAGGTAATATATTCTTTCTTGTACTTACTGTTATCATTAGGCACTGTTAGTGATATGAATAATTTTGAGACATTTCAACCAAGGAAGGTCTGCATAAAGGACAGCTGTTTCCATGGAAGGGAAGGAGGGATGAGTTAGAGATGGACAATAACCTCCAAAGAAGGGGAAGAGAAAGATACAGAATTGCAGGGCAGGACAGGACCCCACAACAGCAGGTATGGTGGTAACTACTTTGGCCAAAATGACCACAAACCTGCTCTGCTTCCGAGTATGAGTGCCTGGTCCTGACAGCCCTGAGATTTATACTGATTATGACATGGTCCGCCAGGGAGTGGCCATGTGTTAGTGACTTGGGAGCTGTCAGCAATAGTTCCTGCCACCTCCACCCTGCCCTCCAATGCGCATGTGCCTCGATCCTTTCTCTTTCTTCCCCGCTAAAGGCTTAATGGGTTTTCAACAACCAGTCTGATAACTTGCTTTAGTGCTTTGCTTTGTGCTGAGGCAGCATTGTCTGATCTTGGTATCATCTTGTTTCTGGTGCACTCCAAATACATGGTCAGGTCCTAGAGAGTCTAAACCAATTGTCCATATCATCTGGCCACCTTTATTAGTTTGGTCTGTTCACTCCCAGTCAGCAAATCAGCGTGGTGGTGTTAGGCAGACCTATTTCCTTGTGATCCTAGGGAAGTTCTATGCAGCTTACAGAGGGGAAGAATGAGACAGGTCTCCTGTAGACCAGGCTTTGGAGGAAATACCTGTTAATGCTAATAAAATTTAAATCAGCCCAAATCAAGCTTAAACCCTAGCTTGGACCCTTGTTCTCAGGACAAATGTCTATCTACTTTGAACAATAACGGTGGCTTCTCTCTACATCTCCTTACTCCTTGAACACAAAAAAACTTAATGCATGCTGCTCTCTCACTTGACACAGCTTATTCTTATATAATATATAATTGCTAGATCACTGAGGGAGATATGCTGAAAGGGAGAGAAGAGGAGTCATCTTGAACAAAATAATTGTTGCTTCTGACTTAAACAATGGTGAATTCCATATCCTACTGGATCCTCACACATTTCCAAAGAAGAAGGTTGCTAAGCTGGTAAGTAAATCATGCTGTAAAAAAGCAAAAGATTTACCTGTGAATGGCGTGGGACTACTCTTCATGTGAATATGAGTATTCTGAGTACAAATATAAGGGGAGAGTTGTTAGAAGGTAATAAATTGGGGGATCTGGGAGGAAGTTCTGAGCCTCTCAAAAGCAAAGTGAGCTCAGCTCATTTTGGTTAGTACCCCTGTACCTAACCATATCACCTCACACATGGCTGGTGTTTTCATGCATGAACATGTCAGTAGATAGATCTTAGGTCCATTTTGTTTGTGGTGTTCTTTGATCCCAGCTCTTTTCTAAATGCCTTTCTAAATATCTCCATGAATTTGGTAGCTTATGGTTCTGTAGTCAGAAGGCTGGACAAGGAATGACTGGGTTATCCACTTAGCCTCACGAGTTCTACTTCAAGATATTGGTAGAGAGCATTCTCATCTGGAGCCTGGGGTCCTTTTCAGGATCACGAAGGTGAAGCAGAATTCACTTTCCTGCAGAAGTAGGTATGAGGTCACTATTTCCTTGCCACTCTAAGTTCATAGAGACTGCCTACATTTCTAGTCATATGTGCCCATCAAACCTTTACAGCTGCCAATGGAGAATCTCCCTCAAATCAGACTGGGAAAGATATCCATTGTTTGGAGCTGGAATCAGTCATACTAGTCACCATGCATGGGTGACTAGTGAACAGTAAAGAGGAAGAGGTACTGATACACACAAATCAGACTCGGCACATCTTTGACTCAACTTATTCAGAAAGTGCCTGGTTCTTTTTCAGGTCTTACATGGTGAGGCCAGGTCCACCAAGGACTATGCTCTTTTTTAAAGTCAACTGTGACACACCTAATCACAGGAGCAACAGCCCTGTTTCATACAGGATACACACTCCAGGGAGAGGAACTCTCAAAGATCCTCTTAGAATTCTGCCAATAACCGTTTTCCTAGAAGTACAGGTCATACGGAACCAAATGAACATGCTACCAAAATACTGTTCATTGTTTAGTTCTCTTCCTTCTAAAGATATAAAATTGTGATTCAAACCATCTAAGAAAATGGAGGGAAGTATTTGTAAGAGTGAGAACTAGCAAGAAAGTTTGTAGTTATTGTACTTTGTAGAAAATGTTTTTTTCCCCAAGAACAAGGAAAGGCTATCAACATCTCACTGAATCTCTTATTAAATTTAATACTTGGAGTTCTATACACTGAGATATGGAAAGAAAAATAAAAACTGTAAACACTAAAAAAAGAAAAGTAAATAAGACTGTCTCTACATCCAGATGACACAATTGTCTAGAAAATTCTAAGTAATCTCTCAGAGATTCCCAGACTCTTAAATTCAACAGAAGTTCAAAGGTACATAATCAACTGAAAAAATCAATTGTATCATTTTCATATGCTAAAAATATGTGAAAAACAAAATGTAGTGCTAGATGGTATTTCTAACGGCTAAAAAAATTAAATAAATGTGTATAGGATCTATGCACCAAAAAAAAAAAAAAATCACAAAATTCTGATGCAACAAATCAATACAATTTAAATAAAGGCAGAAACAGAGTATCCCTGTGAATTTGAAAAATAAATACAATAAAGATGTCATTTCCCCCCAGAGTGATCTATAGTTTTAACATAATTCCTATCAAACTTTTGGCACATTTTATTATAGGTATAGACAACCTTATTGTAAAGTTTATATGAAAAGGCCAAGGCTCCAGAGAAGCTAAAATAAGCCAGACAAAGAAAAACAAAGAGAGAAATAGCTCTACCCTCAATGTAGCTCTAGTAAACAAGACAGTGTGACACTTGCATAGGGATAGAGATGTGGATTGACAGAGCAGAATAGAAAATGCAGAAATAGGTTTACACAAATCTGCCTGAATGATGTTTGACAAAAGCAATTGTTTGAGTTTGTTTCAATAGTGTTAGAGCAACTGAACAGAAGGCAAAGACAAAAAAATCTACAACATACTTTCTTACAAAAGAGAGAGAAAGTTTTCAAAGTAACAATGTTCTTATTACTGAGCTGGGAAAGATATCCAGTGTTTGCAGCTGGAATCAGTCATGCTAGTCACCATGCATGGGTGACTAGTGAACAGTAAAGAGGAAGGAGTACTGATACACACAACTCAGGTAACTTGCAAACAAATTCTGTTTATTTTAAAAATTAATTTATGTATTCACTTTACATCCTGATCATAGCCTCTTCCCTCTTCTATGCCTGGTCCCACTCTCCCTCCCTCTTCCCCCATGCTGATTCCTCTATTCCTCAGAAAAGAGGAGCCCTCCACCCCAGCTCATTAAGTCAAATCAGGACTGAGCTCATCCTCTTTCACTGTAGTCTAATAAGCAGCCCACCAGGGGGAAGTAATCAAAACACAAACAACAAAGTCAATGTCAGAGAAAGGCCCTGCTCCCCTTACTAGGAGACTCACATGAAGCCTGAGCTTCCCATCTGCTACATCTGTGTAGTGGGGCATAGGTCTAGTCCGGGCGTGGTCCTTGGTTGATGCTTCAGTGTCTGCAAGCCCCTCTGGGCCCTGGTATTTGGCTCTGTTGGTCTTCTTGTGGAGCTCCTCCTTTTGGGTCCTCCTTGTTACTTATCTTTTTTGAGTCTGTGAACTGTAGTATGTCTATCCTGTACTACATGACTAAAAACTGCTTATAAGTGAGTACATACCATGTGTGTCTTTCTGAGTGTGGGTTACCTCACTCAGGATGATGTTCTTTCTAGTTTCAACCATTTGTCTGAAATTTTCATGATTTCTTTGTTTTTAATAGCTGAGTAGTATTTCATAAATGTACCATGATATCTTTATCCATTCTTCAAACATCAACAAACAAAATAGTCCAATTAAAAAATGGGGCACACTGTCCTCCTCTGTGCCTGGCAAAGCTACTCCCCCCTCATGGGGGGGTGGTCAAAAAGCCCACCACTGAGTGCATGTCAGAGACAGTCCCTGTTCCCCTTACTAGGAAACCCACTTGAATACTGAGCTGCCATGGGCTACATCTGTGCAGGGGTTCTAGGTTATATCCATGAATGGTCCTTGGTTGGAGTATCAGTCTCAGAAAAGACCCCTGTGCCCAGATATTTTGGTTCTCTTACTCTCCTTGTGGTGCTCCTGTACTCTCCAGGTCTTACCATCTCCCCCTTCTTTCATATGATTCCCTGCACTCTGCCCAAAGCTTGGTTATGAGTCTCAGCATCTGCTCTGATACACTGCTGGGTAGGACAAGGCAGCCAGTCCTGATGAGACCAGATAAGTAAGCTAAGGTCAGATGGAAGGGGAGGAGGACATCCCCTATCAGTGAACTTGGAGAGGGGAATGAGAGGAGATGAGGGAGGGAGGGTGGGATTGGGAGGAATTGAGTGAGGGGCTACAGCTGGGATACAAAGTGAATAAACTGTAATTAATATAAAAACTTAATTAAAAATGGGATACAGAGCTAAACAGAGAATTCTCAACAGTGAAATCTTGAATGGCCAAGAAGCACTTATAAAAATGGTCAATGTCCTTAGTCATCAAGGAAATGAAAATCATAATGACTCTGAGATTCCATCTTATACTCATCCTTGTGACTTAGATCAAAATCTCAGGTGACAACACATGCTGGCAAAGATGTGGAAAAAGGGAAATACTCCTCCATTGCTGGTAGAAGTGTAAACTTGCACATCCACTTTGGAAATCAGTTTTCTTACTCAGAAAACTGAGAAGAGCTCTACCTCAAGAACCAGCTCCTAGGCATATACCCAAAAGACGCTCCACCATACAACAATGACACTTGCTCAAGTATGTTCATAGCAGCATTACTGATAATAGCCAGAATCTGGAAACAACCTAGATGTTCCTCAACCAAAGAATGGATACGTTGATTTTTTTAAAGCAAATCTCAAAATAAGCACTCCACAATTCTGTTTATAGAACATTCTTGAAATGATGAAATTATATAAATGATAATGAACGGGGGTAGATGACGTTATAAAGAGCAAGAGAGAACCAAAGGTGACAGAGCATTCTATTTCCTCACTGTCACTGACAGCTCTGGTGGTGGTGCTGGACTATAGGTCTGCAAGGTGTGACCATGGGGTGACCCGGAATAAAGGATACATGAGATCTCTCCCTATTATTTCTTAAGACTCCATGTGAATCTCCACTTACATAAGAACAAAATGGTTACTCTTCAACGTGTATGCCAATAGTAGGAATTGCTTCCATAATGAAATAGCTGGGACTGATGTTTGGCTACAAGAAAACACAGTCACAGATGGACAATTAAACCATCCCATACTGGTATGAGTCTTTCTGGAAAATGGCATAGGTACAAAAACTTAAGTGCAGAGTTAGCATTTCGTATATGCCTTCTGTTCTTGAGGCAGACCATAAATCCAGGAAGAAGCCAAGATCCAAATCAGTGGCTTGACAATGACTGAATCAATACATGAATCCCTAAGAATCATGTGACAAAATGCCCTCATTGTGTTCTGTTTTCAAAAAACAAGCTGTCACACACAAATGCATAAACATTTTTTAATGTAATAGAAGAACGAAACGTAAAAGAACTGGGTAATAGAAAACTACATACAAATGACACCAGGAGATACTGGATTCCTTATAAATATTGTCCAGCTATGTAAAAAATTACATAATACTTCTTTATACTCAAATGTAATTCATTCTCTAAACTATTGGCATGAGGCATGATTAGTTCCTCAGTAAGAGAAAGTCAAAACCTAACCATGAAGTGCCCAAAAGAAATGTTCCACTTTAATATCTCTCTTATTTATATATTTTATAGAGGCTTTACATTGACCTTATTCCTTCAGAAGAAAATCCACTCAAATAGGTCCCTGGGGCCCAACATCCCCACAGTGACTTGGCTCCTTCTCACAGCTATTACTGCTACATGAAAAAAAAAATCTTAGTTAACTTTGGGGAAATCATGCCATAAAGAGAAAGCTTGGAATGAAGATGCTTACCCCAACAGTTCTTCTCACATACAAAGGGATGGGGATGAGAGAGGCCACAGCAGCAAGGTGGCCAGACCAAGCCTCTCACATCCTGAAGCATTTGCTTCCTTTCTGCTTTTGAGTAGATCACAACAGCAGATCTGTGGAACCTGGCCTATCTTCCATCTTAGTAGCCACCAATGTGCTGCCCCACATCTTCCCAAGACACCAGGGAATGACACTGTTCCCTCTGGCCATCCATCTGAACTAAGGACAATAGAATTTACATCTGAGGCTCCCAGAATTAGGTACTCTGGTTCTCCTTGGCTTTGTCTCACAAGCTGTCCCTCAACCTCAGCTTGGTGCTATGGATTGGTCCCTGAAGAGCCCAGTACAGACAGAGAGACCTGATGTATATCAAGGGTCATACTCAGCCCCTTCCTGTGACCTTCCATGCAGGTCCTTCCTGTAAATCGACCACAGCGTACATCTTGCTTGCACACTGTTCATGCTTCTGAGCAGAAACTGGTATTTCTTGCCGATATATGTGCACAAATGTATTCTCTTTTCATCTAGGCAGAAACAAAGTCCCCAGATCTTCAGGGATGACAGTCTATTCTTTAAAAACACAACTGTGTGGAAAGGTTCTCTTGGATGGCACAGTTTATACTCATGCATCCAGTTCTGGCTTTACTGAACACTGCGCTGTGGTTTGCAGACAGCTGTTTCCCTAAAGGACTTTTTCTGGAATTTGTGCCTTTGTACTCTATTTTAAAAATATTTTAAAAAAGTATTTTTTTTCCTAGTGGATCTCCAGACTAAAAATATATTCAGGGTTTTAATTACCAGTACAAGATTATAGTCTCATCTCATATAAGGTGCTTAAACATAATCTCGCATCAAATATCGCTCCACTATTAAGTAGTCTCTAGACAAGTATAAGAAAGAATTCAGTTCCCTGCCTCGATGCCAAATATTCACTCAAGACCTGATTGCTTCAGCTGGGACCTTTTCTCTCTTTTACAGCTTCTCAAATAAATGGTTTTGTTTAAAAGTATTTCTCATTCTGTTTCCTCTCCCTTTTTTGAGAATGTTCAGTGTTACACATAACTATAGCCAATCATGATATCCAGAGTTCAATTTGAAAAACAGCCCTGATATTTAAAATGCGTAACACCAATGCATGCATTTAAACAAATAAACACATTTGGTAGGTCACACTCAGTAACCTCAAAGCTCCTCTCTCCAAGCAAGAGTTCCTTTTGGACTACCAACAATTAGGCTGTGTAGCAAACCCTGTGCTCAGTTTCTTCAGATAAACCTTGTACGCCCCGCCGAGCCACTCTCCCACTGGCGTTGGGGCCCGCCTGTCAGGCCCACTTCTCTGGTTAATGTCAGTAGCACTATGTATAAAAGGTGACTCCAGTGTGTACAAATGTTGATCTTTCAAGAAGTCATGCCTAGGCTCACACACACATCCACTCTTTCCTCCATCAGGTCACCAGCAGGAGCAAAGGACAGCCCAAGAAGGGACTTGCCAAGAGCCTGCTCTGACTTGTTAGGTTATACAGCACTTGGGACTTCCCTGCCTGAGGTTAATCCATAATCCTGTTTGGTGTTTAAAGAACACAGGTTCTAAAGGCCTTGCCTATATGACAGTTTCAGAGGTGACAGGGACATGTTCTAATGCAGGGTAACAAATTAAGTGCCAGTGCGAGTGCGCCTGGGAGCAAGGGGCAGTGAGAGGCGGCACAGACTCCTGCCCTCATCCAGCCACTTCTTAAGGTTCCTGAAACAGATACACATTTTAATTACTGTGGTATATGTAGGTAAAATATATAAAGCAAACATAAACACAAGTAGAACCTGTCTATAGTTTTGCTGGTGGCCATGCAAGCTAAATGAAATCAAAATGTCATTGATGGGAAACACAGCCGGAGTTCCAAGGAAACATAATACTCGCTGATGTGACTTCCAAACTACATTTCATCTGAATACCAAGTAGTATAAATGCTCTCATCTCGGCTCTGAACAATCCTATTTTTATCACATCAAAGTCGTTTCTTCCCTTGCCAGCTTCATTCTACCCCCTTTTTACTACAAAGTCAATGTCCAGAAAGCTCCGTTTTTTTGACTCTAGCAGACCTGATAAAAAAGGCAGGAATTCCCACTGCTGTAGAAACCATCATTGATATCTTTTCATCTGGATGCTTCTAATAACGTAAAACTCTCCACTCTACAGTGAAGAGAGGGAGGGCCCAAGGGAAAACACCGCTGAAGGGAATGGCTGTGTGAACCTCTCAATAGGCTTTGGCCACGAAGGTGTGGACAAAGCCAGCTGGACTGGCAGCATCTTTCACTCCAGATCACAGAGATCAGTGATCCACACTCCTCCTTCAGTATGTGACTTGGCTAGGGCTAAGACATCACTTACAAAGTTTGGGCAGGGTATCTTATGAAAGAAGGGGGAAATAGAAAGACCTGGAAGGGACAGGAGCTCCACAAGGAGAGCAGCAGAACCAAAAAAGCTGGACACAGAGGTCTTTCCTGAGACTGATACTCCAACCAAGGACCATGCATGGAGATAACCTAGAAGCCCTACACAGATGTAGCCTATGGCAGTTCAGTATCCAAGTGGGTTCTATTGTAAGAGGAACAGGGACCGTCTCTGACATGAACTGATTGGCCTGCTCTTTAATTACCTTCCCCTGAGGGGGAAGCAGCATTACCAGGCCATAGAAGAAGACAATGCAGCCACTCCTGATGAGACCTAATTGACTAGGCTCAGAAGGAAGGAAAAGAAGACCTCCCCTATCAGTGGATTTGGGGAGGGGCATGCATGCAGAGGGTGGAGGAAAGGAGGGATTGGGAAGGGAGGAGGGAGGGAACTACAGGGGGAATACAAAGTGAATAAAGTGTAATTAATAAAGAATTTTTTAAAAAGGCAAAAGTAAACAGAGAAAAAAGTTTTCCACCTGAAATTAGCCACTGATTCCAAGTATGGGATGAAAAGTGGAGTAATAAAACTGCTGAGATTTGCTCTGCTGCACACACACCTGTTCGCTCTTTCTGGCTGACTGAGAAGTGAGTGATGCTGCTTCCAGAGAGGATCCAGCCTTTGCAAAGGAACTCTGTGGATCCAGTATGTGCATTGCCAGCTCCCTGCTTGCTCCTCCAACCATGTTTCTGAGACACATGCTTAGCCCTGTGAGAATGCTGAAGGTAAGCTATCATTTCCCATTTTTATATCATATCTGGATAAAAGGAATCATACCCTAAAATTGAGGGGATTGAGAAGATTTTACACCCACAATCACTGACTTCCAAAACCAAAACCTAACTTAAAGAGCCAGTATGGTTTCTACCTATTTGCAAATAAAACTGAAGTCCCTCCCTGCAGCTAACAATGGTTGTCTATCGCTGTTGTAGCCCCTGGGTCAGCTTGGCCATTCCTCCAAGCCCTCTCACCCCACCTACAGCCTTAGGGATTCTGGTTTTTTTTTTTTGTTTGTTTGTTTGTTTGTTTGTTTGTTTTTTACATTTTATTAACACTGTATCCTGTTCCCACATTCTCTCCCAACTGCACCTTCCCTCCCTCATCTTTTCCCTGTCACTTTCCAAGTCCACTGATAGGGGAGTACCTCCTCCCCTTTCATCTGACCCTGTTTTCTCAGGTATCTTCAGGACTGGCTGCAAAGTCCTCCTCTGTGGCCTAGCAGGACTGCTCCTCCTTTGGGGGGTGGGGAGGTCAAAGAGCCTGCCATTGTCAGAAATAGTCCCTGTTCCCCTTACTAGGGAAACCCACTTGGATACTGAGCTACCATGGGCTACATCCAAGCAGAGGTTCTAGGTTATATCCATACATGGTCCTTGGTTGGAGCTTGTTGGTCCTTGTTGGCCCAAGCTGCAGCTTGTAATTTACAATAAAAAGACCCTCATGTGTTTTGCAATGGAGTTGATTCCTGTAGATCTTTTGGGGGCTCTCGAACTGGGTATAACACCATGTGTGTCTTTCTCCTTCTGGGATACCTCACTCAGAATGATCTTTTCTAGATCCCACCATTTGCCTGCAAATTTATGATTTCCTTGTTTTTGATTGCTGAGTTGTATTCCATTGTGTAAAAATACCACAATTTCTGTATCCATTCCTCCATTGATGGATATTTGTGTTGTTTCCAGGTTCTGGCTATTATAAACAAAGCTGCTATAAACATGGTTGAGCAAATGTCCTTGTTGTGTACTTGAGCAAATTTTAGATATATGCCTAGGAGTGGTATAGCTGGGTCTTGAGGAAGCATTATTCCTAATTGTCTGAGAAAGTGCTAGATTGATTTCCAAAGTGATTGTACCAGTTTACATTCCCACCAGCAATGGAGGAGGGTTCTCCTTTCTCCACAACCTCTCCAGCATGTGTTGTCATTTGAGTTTTTTATTTTAGCCATTTTGATGGGTGTAAGGTGAAATCTCAGGGTTGTTTTGATTTGCATCTCCCTGATGGCTAAGGATGTTGAGCATTTCTTTAAGTGTTTCTCTGCCATTCTATATTCCTCTACAGAGAATTCTCTGTTTAGCTCTGTACCCCATTTTTTAATTGGATTGCTTGATTTATTGCTTTATAACTTCTTTAGTTCTTTATATATTCTGGATATCAGCCCTCTGTCAGATATAGGGTTGGTGAAGATTCTTTCCCAGTCTGTAGGCTGTCATTTTCTTCTGACAACAGTGTCTTCTGCTTTACAGAAGCTTTTCAGTTTCATGAGGTCCCATTTATTGATTGTTGCTCTTAGAGCCTGTGATGTTGCTGTTCTATTCAGGAAGTTGTCTCATATCAAGGCTCTTCCCAACTTTTTCTTCTAACCGATTTAGAATATCTGGTTTTATGTTGGGGTCTTTGATCCACTTGGACTTTAGTTTTGTGCAGAGTGATAAATATGGCTATATTTTCATTTTTCTGCATATAGACATCCAGTTGAACCAGCACCATTTGTTGAAGATGCTGTCTTTTTTTACCATTGAATGCTTTTGGCTTCTTTGTCAAAAATCAAGTATTCATAGGTGTGTCGGTTTATTTCTGGGTCTTCTATTCGGTTCCATTGATTCTCCTTTCTGTTTCTATGCCAATACCATGCAGTTTTTATTACTATTGCTCTGTAGTACAGCTTGAGGTCAGGGATGAAGATACCTCCATATGATCTGTTTTACAGGATCGTTTTGGAGATTCTGGGTTTTTTTTTTCTCCATATGAAGCTGAGAATCTTTCTTTCAAGGTCTGTAAAGAATTGTGTTGGTATTTTGATGGAAATTGCATTGAATCTGTAAATTACTTTTGGTAGAATGGCCATTTTCACTATGTTAATCCTACCAAACCATGAGCACAGGAGATCTTTCTATCTTCTGATATCTTCTTCAATTTCTTTCTTTAGAGACTTAAAGTTTTTTTCAAACAGGTGTTTCACTTGCTTGGTTAGAGTCACCCCAAGATACTTAGTGGTTATTGTGAAGGGTGTTCTTTCCCTGATTTTTTTCTCGGCCCTTTTGTCTTTGGTATACAGAAGGGCTTCTGATTTTTTTTTTTTGAGTTGATTTCCAGTCACTTTTCTGAAAGTGTCTATCAGCTGAAGGAGTTCTTTGGTTGAATTTTGGGGGTCGCTCATGTATACTACCATATCATTTGTGAATAGTGATACTTTGACTTCTTCCTTTCCTGATTTGTATCCCCTTGATCTTCTTTACTTGTGTTATTGCTCTAGCTAGGACTTTAAGTACTATATTGAAGAGATATGGAGAGAGTGCACAGCCTTGCCTTGTCCCTGATTTCAGTGGGATTGATTTAAGTTTCTCTCCATTGAGTTTGCTGTTGGCTATAGGCTTGCTGTATATTGCCTTTACTATGTTTAGGTATGAGCCTCATATCCCTGATCTCTCCAAGACTTTAAACATGAATGGGTGTTGGACTATGTCAAATGCTTTTTCAGCATCTAAGAAGATACTCATGTGGTTTTTCTCCTTCAGTTTGTTTATGTGGCGGACTACATTGATGGATTTCCATATATTGAACCACCCTTGCATGCCTGGGATGAATCCTACTTGGTCATGGTGGATGATATCTTTGATGTGTTCTTAGATTTGGTTTGCAAGTATTTTATTGAGTATTTTTACATCAATGTTCATAAGAGAGATACATCTGAAGTTCTCTTTTTTGTTGGGTCTTTGTGTGGTTTAGGCTTCATAGAATGAGTTTGGTAATGTTCCTTCAGTTTCTATTTTGTGGAATAATTTGGTGAGAATTGGAGTTAGCACTTCTTTGAAGGTCTGGTAGAATTCTGCAATGAATCCATCTGGCCCAGGGCTTTTTTTTTTTTTTTTGGAAAGGAGACTGTTGATGACCGCTTCTATTTCCTTGGGGGATATAGAACTATTCAATCTTTCTACCTGATCTTGACTTAATTTTGGTAGATATAATCTATCAAGAAAATAGTCCATTTCTTTTAGATTTTTGAATTTTTTTGCATATAGGCTTTTGTAGTAAGACCTAATGATTGTTTTTATTTCCTCAGTGTCTGTAGTTATGTCTCCCTTTTCATTTCTGATTTTGCTGATTTGGATAGTTTATCTCTGCCTTTTAGTTAGTTTGGCTAAAGGTTGATCTATCTTGTTGATTTTCTCAAAGAACCAGCTCTTGTTTTTTTTTTTTTTTTATTCTTTGAATAGTTTTATTTGTTTCTAATTGATTGATTTCTGCCCTGAGTTTGATTATTTCCAGCGGTCTGCTCCTCTTGGGTATATTTGCTTCTTTTTTTTTTTTTTCAGGGCTTTCAGTTGGGCCATTAGGTTGCTTGTATGAGACATCATGAATTTCTTCTTGAAGGCACTTAGTGCTATGAATTTTCCTCTGAGCACTGCCTTCATTGTGTCCCATAAATTAGGGTATGTTGTACCTTCATTTTCATTGAATTCTAGGAAGTCTTTAATTTCTTTCTTTATTTCTTCCTTAACCCAGCTATCATTGAGCAACAAGTTGTTCAGTTTCCATGTGCTTGTAGGCTTTTTTCTAATTCCATTTTTGTTGAGGTCCAGCTTTAGTTCATGGTGGTCAGATAGAAAACAGGGGATTATTTCAATCTTCTTGTATCTGTTGAGGCTTGTTTTGTGCCCAACTACATGGTCTATTTTGGAGAAGGTTCCATGAGTTGCTGAAAAGAAGGTATATTCTTTTGAGTTTGGGTAAGAAGTTTTATAGACATCTATTAGGTCCATTTGATTTAGGACCTCTGTAAGTGCCTTTATTTCCCTATTTGGCTTCTGTCTAGATGATCTCTCCCTTAGTGAAAGTGGAGTGTTGAAGTCTCCCACTATTAAGGTGTTGGGATCGATGTGTGATTTAAGTTTTAATAATGTATCATTTATGAATGTAGGCGCTCTTGTATTTGGGGCATAGATGTTCAGAATTGTGATGTCCTCTTGGTGGATTTTTCCTGTGATGAGAATGTAGTGTCCCTCCTCATCTGTTTTGATTAATTTTGGTTGAAAGTCTATTTTGTTAGATATTAGGATAGCTACCCCAGCTTGTTTTCTGCATCCCTTTGTTTGAAAGACATTTTTCCAGCCCTTTACTCTGAAGTAGTGTTTGTCTTTGTTGCAGAGGTGCGTTTCTTGAATGCAGCACAATGTTGGATCCTGTTTCCGCACCCATTCTGTTAGTCTGTGTCTTTTTATTGGAGAGTTGATGTTGATGTTGATAGATAATAGTGACCAATGAACGTTAGTTCCTTTTATATTGGAGTCAGTGGTCTTACTGTGTTTTATTGCTTGTTTTCTTTGTTGGGATATTATCTGTATGCTATGTTTTCTTGGGTGAAGTTGTTTTCATTGGATTGGTGTTTTCCTTCTAGTATCTTCTGTAGGGCTGGTTTGCTGTGTAGATATTGCATAAATTTAGTTTTGTCATGGAATATTTTGTTTTCTCCATCTATGTTGATTGAAAGCTTTGCAGGATATAGTAGTCTGGGTTGACATTTGTGGTCTCTTAAAGTCTGCTTGACACCTGCTCAGGCCCTTCTGGCTTTCACAGTTTCTGACGAGAAGTCCAGTGTAATTCTGATAGGTCTACCTTTATATGTTATTTGGCCTTTTTCCCTTGCTGCTTTTAATATCTTTTCTTTGTTCTCTATATTTAGTGTTTTGACTATGATGTGACGTGATGTGTGTTTTGTTTTGTTTTGTTTTGTTTTGTTTTTCTAGTCTATTTGGTGTTCTGTTGGCCTCTTGTATATTTATGGACATCTCTTTCTTTAACTTGGGAAAATTTTCTTCTATGATTTTCTTGAAAATATTTTCTGGACCTTGGAGCCTGGAGTCTTCTTTTTCATCGATTCCTATTATTCCTAGATTTCGTCCTTTCATAGCGCCCTTGATTTCTTGGACATTTTGTGTTTGGGACTTTTCTGATTTTACCTTTTCTTTGAGAGAAGTATCAATTTCTGTGAATGTGTCTTCAGCACCAGAGATCCTCTCTTCCATCTCTTGTATTCTGTTGCTGATGCTTACCTTTGTGGTTCCTGATCTTTTCTACAAGTTCTCCAGCAACAGGGTTTTCTCAGTTTGTGTTTTCTTTATTGCTTCTAATTCTGTTTTCATGTCTTGCACCATTTCCTTCATCCATTTGAATGTGGATTCCTGTCTCTCTACTATAGTCTCTCTCTTTTTTTTTTCTCATTTCCTCTCTATTCGCCACTAATTGTATCTCTACTTGTGCCTCTATTTGTCTGGCTATATTTGCCTGTGTTTCTTTGAGAATTTTGTTCATTTCCTCTTTCTTTGCCTCCAATTGATTGGCCAACTCTTTGATAGATTTTTTCATTTCCTCTTTAACTGTCTGGATTTGTATGGTTATTGCTCTGAGAGATTTGTTTGTTTCCTCTTTATGAGCCTCAAATAATTGTGTAAGCATAGCTTTAAAGTCATTTTCCTGTGTTTCCAATGAATTGGAGTATCCATCAATTTTGGGGGTTGCTGGTGAAGCCATAATGTCCTGATTTATGTTGGATGTGTTCTTTCACCTACCCCTGGCCATTGGCTTATCTGTAACCTTCCCTGTTTGTTTCTGGATTCTGCAGTTCAGACTGGTACAGTCTCTCTCGGCATCTGGAGAGTTCTCCAGGAAGCTGAGAGAGGTCCCTTGGCTTCAGTGTGTGCGTTGGTGCTTTAGCTGTACCTGTGGGAGTAAAGTACATGGGCACAAAAGGGCAAATGCGGGTGTGTGTGTGTGGGTGTGTGTGTGTAGAAGTGTGGGTGAAAGTGTGCCTTGAGGGACAGAGTGATGGAGAATGTGAACCCTTGAGTGTGTGGGAGGGGCTCTCTCTGCCTTGCAGGCTTCTAGGGGGTTACTTGTGCATGTGCAGTAGATGTAGCAGGTGCTGGTGAAAGTCGTGGTGCAATTTCTGGCACTATCTGTCTTAACTCCTCAGTTGGACCCACAGAGCAGGGGCTTCAATGTCCCAAGAGACCTTCTGTTTCCCACAGTGGGTATTTGGGTGGGAGGAGTCAGACGTCTGGCTTCTAGTTTAGAAGGATCCTGGATCTGGGGCTCTGCAGACACTAAAGGGCGCACTCACTCTCAAGCAGGTCACATCAGGAGGGATCGGGGTATCCGGGCTCTCTGCTCTCTGCTCTCTGGTTTGGCCCTGCTTGGTCTTATGCAGGAGGACTGATGAGCTCCGCCAGCTCGGTGCTGCTGCAGCTGCCAAGTCAGGAAGTCTAGCTGCAGCTGGAGACTGGGATGCCAGTTCAGATGCCTTCTGGGAAGTCCTGGGTGCCCTCCACTGTGCTCTCCCAGCCTGGGAGGCTCAGGCTCAGTGCCTGATGTGCCTAGCTTGTATGGCTGGTCTACTGGGTTTTGGTGGGTATATAGTGTATTATCTGTCACCAAGGGTTTGGGTGGGCCATACAGTCAGTGGCTGAGAGACCTTGTGGAGTCAATATGGCCACTAGCAGACCTGGGACCCTGGGAGGATGGTGCTGCAGATCTGGGACTCCAAGGCAGGTACGGCCGGCAGTTGCGGTTAAGGGGATAGGAGTCCCACCTCAGCCACTGCAGTCCCCAGACAGTGAGCTCAGAGCTGAGAATCTTGGTGAGCTGGCTGTGCTGAGAAGGAGGGAGGCCCGAAAAAAGGGGAGTGCTGGGAGATCAAAGGATTGTTTCTCTCCTTCCCCAAACAAGTCCACAGGTGACCAAAGTTCTCACCTCGTGCAATGTTCCCTGTCATTTATAAAGCCTCACCATTGTTTCCCTGGCTTCAGAAGTCCTTCCACTCATCAACTCAGGCAGTTCAGCTCTTCTGCATCTCAGAAACTGCATGCTAGTCACCATCTTGGCTCTGCCCCAGGGATTCTATTTCTTTCTGTGCATTCTTTTCAACTCTCGTCTCATGCTCTTCAAGTACCTGGCACAATCTCACACTCAGGTCTTGAAGTAAACATCAACACTTCCAAAAGGCCTTTCTGAGTCTCCTTTAATAATGCAGCTGCCCACCTCCTGCATATCTCTATTGTTCTTCATATCATCTTCCCTATTGTTCCCTTGGTAGCATGTGTCACTGCTATAAATGGCTCAGGGATTTCTTTATATATATCTTCCCTTCTTCCCTGTCAAACTCTTTGCTCCCAGTCTATTCTACCAACTCTGCCCTTTGGAATGCCTGTTCTTAGGCCTGGCAACCATAACATTCAGTTAACAGAATTAGCAGACTCAACAGGATATATTCCATTGCATATATTCCATTGACTGAAGCCATCATTACCTGGTATTCCCTGAGACTGTATATTGTCACCTCTGCCCCTCAGGTATCCAGTTATGAATCTGAAATTCTGGGGTGCAGCTCAACAAATTGCATTTTAACTCATTATTCACCTCATGCTTGTTCAGTTTTACATTCTACCAGTTCATACAATTGTGCTTACTTCCCAGAGGACTTTCAAAGATTTCAAGACCTGCCCTAAGTAAGAAATGCAGAGTGGATGTGTTTTCACAGAGGAATTACTCTTAAACACAAAGGGACTGTAGTCTTACAGCCTGGGAAGGCTCCAGATTCACCAGTACGTCTGTGCTTGGGGAAGATTTCAAAAAGAAGCTAATCTTTGCCTCATTCTAAGCAGGTGACAGATGGAGCTACAGTTCAATACTGTGTGTGGTAATCCTGCTCAGCACACAGTGATAGTCCATATTATAGCAAGGACTCTGACCTCTCTATCCTCAACTTGGTGCAAGGTTTCCTAAGGATACAAGCATGACTTAGTCACTGTTGCAACCTGGGCTTGAGTCGCCGTAGCAGAGTAGCCACTCACAGTTGGGTGTGCAAGAAGTCATTCTCAGGTCCATCCATCTGCTGGATTTACTAGTGAACTAACAGCTTGTATGTGGGAGAACATGCAGGACTTTATGCACAAGAAAACCAATAATACTAGGTAAAAAGACCTCAGTTCAGTCCTGGCCACTTGTCTCTGTACATCTCTGACTAGGGTGCCTGGTCATGCAAGCTGGAGAGAATACAGTGTCATCCAGGGCTTCTGTAAGAATTACAGTACTGGAATTCTTCCTTGACTTGGTGGGGAGGGGATCATCAGAGGTCTCTGCCTTTGGTGCCATATGTATTCTGTAAGCACTAGTATGAAGGAGTTAGGGAATTTCATTCCTGCCTGAGCCATAGCAATAAATGTGATGGAGACATACAGCAGTATAAAGCATGATGAAACGCAGGCTCGGGGGCAGAGGTGATGAAGGCTCAATTCTTACTCTACCACTTACCAGCTGTGTGGCCTTGAGCAAGCCACTTACACTCTCTGGGCTCCCGCTTTTGTGGATTGGAGATAATAATACACTTCACTTGGGGTCACAGCGAGGCCTAGAGATTAAAATGTCCGTGAAACACTCAGCCCTGTGCCCTGTCCTTAGTAAGCACTTGGTGAATGATAAGTATTGTTTGCTAAAACTTACAGGAAGCAGCCCAGGATTCCAGCACCTCATAAATGGCAGAGGCAATGTGAGTAGCATATGTGAATCAGGGACAATATAATTAGAGAAGCAAGAATAGAGAGAATGACAGCATTGCAAGGGTGTTGTGAAGCAGGGGACCACAAAGTCAAACACTGGCAGGCAAAGCAGTCACAGCTGCTAGTGAGGCCCCGCAGGCCTGGGCAGGATCCTTTGTTGCTGCTAATTCTCAGGTAAGAGGGAACAGTACGCATGATTAGATTCTGTTACTAACAAAAGTTTATCAAAAGATGCAACACTTACAGCTTGACT
This sequence comes from Psammomys obesus, assembly GCF_907164565.1. Lineage (NCBI taxonomy): Eukaryota > Metazoa > Chordata > Mammalia > Rodentia > Muridae > Psammomys > Psammomys obesus. Next base: position 5,758,181 of record NW_026591918.1, on the reverse strand, counting down.
GTCCTGTGAAATCACTGAAGAGGTACTTCTATTACAGAGAAGCAAAAATAGGCCTTAGTCACAAAAACAAAAAATAAAAACCAACCAACCAACCAACCAACCAAACAACCAAACAACCAACCAACCAAACAAACAAACAAACAAACAAAAATATATCTGTGGCTACAACTGGATCATGGGCAACCAGTATTGACACCTTGTTCTAAAAGAGGGGCAAGATTTTGTCAAGTAGAGATGTTGAAACCACTGTGGTCTGGAACAGTATGGCTGGGAAACTGAGGAGTGCCTGGAAGCCAAATATTTGCCAGGGTGCTGTAATGGAAATGAGGAGGGGAAGTGGCCAGAAGCAAGGAATGGGTGGAGACATTTCCAGGTAGAATTATGTGATGGCTGGGCAGGAAGGCAGGGAATGTTGACATGGAAAAAGGAATAGAGACTGGCCCTGTCACTTTTCAGTGCTCTCCCTCTTGCAGAACCTCAGTGTCCTCTTCTGTGAAATGGTCTCATGAGGTAGATATGCAATAGCTAAGCTCATTATCAGCCCAGCCCAGACTATTCAGAATGCCTTCAGCCTTCATCTGTAGCACCTCTGCCTTGCTGGGGGCTATGGCTACAGCTCCTTACCAGGAAGAAGAGGCTTCTTTTCCCATTTCTGGACCCATCTGCATAGCCCCCCGGGACAAGATGCCTGAAGCACTGCAAAGTAGAACCCCAGATAAGGCAACAGATCTAAGGGTAAAACATTCATCTCCACTGAATCAGCAACCAGTTGAGCCAGACTTTGGTCCATTTATCAGATAGTGTTTGCATGGCGGGTAGCTCAAGCATAAGATGGTTTAACTGCCCAAGGTCAAACAGCCAACCAGAGGATTAGCAGTCCACCAGGTGGCCCTAGTCTAATGCCAGTGTTTCTGTTTTCAAACTGCCTTCCTTCTAGAGCCTTTCAAATCGGCATCCTTTAAAATGGCACCTCACGTTACATGGCAGGGCAATGAGCACAGCAATAAAGACCAACAGGCAGGCTTCCTCCCAGCTCAGGAGGAGAACCTGGGGGCTTTAGTTCTCTTGATGCAAAGGGGTGGCAAAGCCTTTGCTTCTTAAAACCTGGATTCTTGCTGCAAGGATACAACTTGTTAGAACACCTCCATGGCAAACAAGTGGACCTGCAGACAGAATTCTACCTTGGGGTCACTCAGGAGTGGTGACTGTCTCCTCCTCTCTCCATCAAGACTGGAGAAAAAGCCTGAGCCCAGCTTCAAGGGCAAAGGTTCACACTGCCACATTGGGGTATGTTTGTACCTCAAGGGCAGCCACCTTAACCAGAGATCACCCAGATCACAGGCCAGCTCCTAAGCACTTTGCGTTAAAAACAAACAAAAAAACTTGGGGTTCTTCACCTTGCAAGACTTAAGAGGGACCCTCATAATATCTAAGGCTTGATTTTTCAACCAATCATAGAATATGAGAAGTTGGTTATAGGTTAACTGTAAACGTTTGCATCTGTATATAAGAAATAAATGTGGTCAGGTATAATTATTTACACAGAAATATATATCAAAAGGCTTCCTGTATTATAGGAATTTTGTCCATCTGTTTATGGAGACCTTTTCCTCCCATACATACATACAAACTATACATCCAGATTGTTTTCTTTTAATATACACTATGTTCAGGTTGATCCAATGATTACTCTAGAAAACAAAGGCAAATTCTATTTTAAAATGAATGAAAAGATTTATATGTACAAACAAAAAAACTTGTTTCCTTCTCTGTTTAACATGGGACAAAGTGTGTTCTAGAATTTTCCTAAGTTCTAATAGCAATATCCTCAAACTAATCACTAATAAAAAATTAACAGTTGTATGTATGTCCTCTATACCAGCCATTGACAGAGCAGTCAAGAAAGTGAACATCAGGGGCTAGAGAGATGGCACCATAGTCAAGAGCACTTGCTGTTTTTATAGGGGACCCTGGTCTGGTTCTCAGTAGCCACATGGTGGCTTCCAACCATCTGTTGCTGCAGTTTCAGGGGATCCAATGTTTTCCTCTTACTTCTGCGGGCACCAGGCCTGCCCACAGTCCACAACATACATGGACACAAAGTAGTCAGACACCTAGAAATAAATAAATCCCTAAAAACTTCAAAGAACGTGAATAAATGCATATAAGCCTACTTTCCCCTCATACCCTTTTTGAAGTTAGTAACATTTTACAGCGGTAAAACTGAAACAGAGAAAGGTTAAGCAACTGTCCTACTGTCAAACAGCTAGTAAATGGGATTTGAACTTAGGCTCTGGGGTTCCAGAGATGATTCCCAAGAAACTCTGTTTTGTAACATTTGTTGTGAGAGTTAAATGTAGGGCATTTTTTGTGTTTCCTAGAAAGTCATTCACTAATAACCAAAGCTTCTTGCCACACAGTGCCAGGCATGAGGCTCTTTGTCTCTGCGAACAGACTTTACTTCTCAGCTGTGCTCTCAAGCTCATGTGCACACAGCCTGACAATATTCACTTAGTGCCCAAAAGACATCTAGGACAGAGTGCTCCTCTAGCATGGGTGAGGCCCTGGGTTCAATCACCAAGTTAACAAACATATACACAGAGAAAACTAAATTTCCAAATTTTCAGAGCATAAATCACTAACTCAACTGAAAGCAAACCCACACTGCTGAGACACACGGCGTGCAGTGCAGAAATCTGGAAGGCTCGAAAAACCACGTTTACCACTAGTAAGAGATTTGCTTTGCTCTCGGGTCCACAAACAGTGTGGCTCATAAAGATCCTGGGGTCAGAGGCCTGGCGAAGCGCAATCTTCTCGTAAGGACAAGAGCATCAACTTCATGGCTAGCCACCCTGCTGATGGCCGACCAAGACTGAAATGTGCACATAATTATCTCCCAGGCCAGCCATGGCTGTGTGTTTCCTAAAGTATCACCTTTAAGACTGAGCCAAGACATTCCAGCCTAAATGAAGGTTTATTTGTGAAAGGATTTAACACTTTTAGATCTCACACTGCTTGTAGGACCACCAATTTTCATTCCCAAATATCTAATTTCTTCCATTTCACAGAGCATGAATGAGATTTCAGGTCTCTGTATGAGGGAAACTTTAAAAAAACAAAATTCTGTTTCTTCAATGAGGTGAAATTCTCCGCTAATACATCCATAAAGTACAATCACCATGAGTTTCTGAGCATAAAAACAATATTATAGGTCATAATACCACATTCAGGTAGATAACAATTGATTTATCAGCTAATTCCAGCTGCATGGTTGGCTTTGCACTACTTTGAGTTAAATTTGACAGAGTAGCATGGCTACAGTGGCTCTATAGGAAAGAGTGAGAACAGAACTTCCTCTAGCCAGAAGTTCAAATGGAGTCCACACATACCTGATGGCCAGAGAGAAGCCATTGATCTGGAAGGTTATACAGAGTTGTTTATGGTGTCACAGGCTCAGCAGGCATTCTCTATGAAGAACTGGCCAACAGGCCAGAGTCAGGATAGGATGGGTTGTGTAGCAGAAAGGAATGAGACCCACCAGTAAGAGAACCAAGAAGCCTAATAGGATATGCCCCCAAGCTCTCCAATGTGACCTCCTACATGTCAATGCTATTTTAAAAAGTAATGATGACTATAAAGTATAATGACCAAGGTATAATTTATAGAGTTTATTATATCTATCATTTAATGACATTAGTATACTGAAAATAGTTTACAAAATAGGCACCAAAAATGAGAGAGCTTTCTTGTTGGATGGTCACTTTAGTTTATAATTCCTGATCGTACGGGCATTCATACATACGTGGGTGTTTATTTTCACGTCAACCCCAGCCCTCTTGATAACCATTACTATCATACTAAATGAGGAGCCATTCTTATTTTCTAAAACAAAATGACATTCACGTACATACATACCCTGACACCCAACAAAGAAGGCTACTTGGAAAGACAGAGCTCAAGTAATTAAAAGAGAATGTCCTGAAGGCCAAGCATGTTGCTGTACACCTGTAATGCTGGTACCCAGAAGTCATATGAGGTAGTGACAGAGCGGGAGGTAGGAAATGAGAGGGAGGAGGTGACTGATGTGCTGTCTGGATGCACTGTCCTAGGCTAATGATCCCACTACTGCCAAAGTACTCACTTCGCCAAAGACTATACATCTATTCAAGGTCTAGAGAAACACCAGAAATGATGCTCCTGAAAGACCGTAAGAATCCAGGATGTGAGGAAGATAGGGTTCTCTTTGCATTTACTGTGTTTTACGCGCTGCTCAGTGTTATAGAAAACTTTCTTAAAACTGTTTTACAAAATGTAAATATTTTTGTAGAAAAGTAAGAAGCCAAGAAAAGGATAACTGAAAAGTTACTTTTCCAGTGAAGAGTTCTGCCCATGAAACAAGCCTTGCCCTAAAAAAATGAGGGTCTCTTAAGCTCCTCCACCTTCCCCCTCCCCCCACTCCATCACCCCTGCATCCCACACAGTCACAGGGAGGATGCATGATCTTTAGCCCATCCTTTGGGCCTAATCTCAGTTTCAGAGAAAGGCCATATGCTATTGCAAAAACAACAACTGTTCTGCCTTTCTAAGCATATCTTACTTCCAAAAAAATCCAAATAATCTTATTTTAGGTGAATAAAGACTTTTCAATTCCATGCTCTCATCCTGAAGCTAGTTGACCCAAACCCAAGCCATTGATCCCAGTGATTTTCATGTTAATCTCAACTACATCTAAGCACAAAAGTCCTGCATTCTTTGCCATTATATTTAGATTGTTTATTATTATTATTAATAGCAGGAGCATCATTATTGAGTGAGTGTGTGTGTGTGTGTGTGTGTGTGTGTGTATGAATGTATGCTGCATGTATGCAGGTGACTGTAGAAGCCAGAGAGGGTGTCAGATCACCTACAGCTGGAGCTACAAACAGTTGTGAACCACCATACATATTCTGGGAACCACACTCAGGTCCCCTAGAGGACAGGAAGCACTCTTAATGGTTGAGCTAACTCTCCAAGTTCTATTTTTTAACACATTTAAACATAAAAACTGAACTATATTTCCGACCTCATGTAAGGCAGGAGCGATGGCAGACACTTGCACTCCAGTGTTGGGGGACTAAAGCAGAAAGACATAAATTCAGAGCCAGCCTCATCTATTACAGAGCAGGTTTCCGTTGGCCTGACATAGTGAAACACTATTTCAAAGCAAAAGTTTTGAGAGCTCAAATAATTGCATAATCATTGCTACACTAACAAAGATTATGATCTGGGATGGCTTACCAAAGACATTTACAAAGAACAGGCATCAAGGGGTCATTTTTACTGACGTAAGAATAAAAGGTCTAAATGTGATATAGTATTCAAAGATTACTGTGCATGCATATAGGGTATAAAGCCAAACTCACACAAAACTCACATTTATATCAATTTATAAAATACTTTGGTTTGGGAAAATAAATGTCTGTGTTTTCTCCAATTTAAGCCTTTGGTAGAATCCTAGCATTTGACAGCTCTAATTTTGACTGTGACAGAGTATGCTGAATTGGTTTGATTAATAAGGGACACAGTAACTGCACTAGCAGCCTTATACAGTAAGATCAAAGAAATCCGCATTGCTACTATCTACAAGGACATCTTTCTTACCTTCTTCCTGGGAGTGATCTAGGCAAAGTAAACACCTCTCTTTGTAACTGCTTTCACAAAGACAGTGGACACAGTAGAGTGAAGACACTGACTTTTAGAACAACTATGGCTTGTTCACTGTGGTATCGCGGACAGTCTTGTTCACTGTGGTATCGCGGACAATGAGAATGTTGCATGAGTAAGTTCCAAATAATTGGAGTGAGGGATTATTAAAACAATGATTTGAGGCCTGGGGGGACCATTCAGTTGGTAAAGGCAGAGGTCAGGGAATTGCTAAAGTCTGCATTCCCTACAGAGCCATTCAGCTCACTGGGGAAGAGTCTGATACAGTGCTGAGAGGTGATCTGGTCTTAGTGGCCTACAAGCCTGAGTGAGAGTTACAAAGCTCCCAATTGATTCCCTCAGAACGTGGATACTCTGACTTTAGGCTCTCTTAATATAAAAGTATATGATTTTGGAAAGATTTACTTTGGGTTTCTAAATGTTTAGTACCAGATTTTATACCTATTTTAAACTGGTGATAGTAACAGGTAATTTTTCATACTACCATGAATCAAGAATGTGATTCTACACCAAGGCGAGGGGATCTCAATCTCTAATTGCTATCAAATCACACAGACCCCAGAAACCACACAACATAAAATAATTAACAATAACATGTGAGCAAGAATAGCATTATTAAAGGTTACACACTCTCCCTTCCTCAGACACACTCTGTAAGAACTGCCTACTAGGGTTTTTCTTGTATTCTTCTAACCCACTGAGTATGCTCTCACTGTGAGGAACTTAACACCTGTGGCTCCAGGTTTATTCCTGCTTATCTTATGGATTGGAAGGCCAGTCTCCTGCCTCCCCTAGAGATATTAGGTGTAATATCCATGGTAGTTTTCCCCCTCACAACACAGTTTGCAAGCTCCAGTTTCCCTGTACAGCAAAACATTATTTCATATTAGTAAGGGCAAGACTCTACCTTTCTTCTTTAGAGCCTTATTCCTGGTGCCAGAACAATATCCAGGAGAGACAAGGTGGTCAATAAACTCACAACAAAAAAGCAAGCACAAAATTTAAACCAAAGACCTACAGTCATAGAAATATGATTTGTATTGTAAATACTCTGTTGTTATAAAAATAAGATCTGTTGAAGAGATACTGAGATCAGATCCTAGCCAGGGGCAGTGGTGCACACCTGGAATCCAGCACTTGGGGGTGGGGGCGGAGAGGAAGGCAGATCTCTGGGAGTTCCAGGACAGCCTGGTCTACAGAGCGAGTCCAGGACAGCCAAGACTACACAGAGAAACCCTGTCTCGAAAAACCAAATGGAAAAGAAAGAGATCAGGTCCTAATCTATACATTGAAGAAGATTTCATTAACTATAAAATGTTATCATAAATATATCTCGTATTTCTCTTCCATGACATGGAAATAATTTTTAAATAGTTTCCTTATTGGTTAATGTATTTCTACAAAATTGGTTTTTGTACCTTTATACATTTTCTAGCACGATATTTAAAAGACTAAAAAGAAATGTGGTGGGAGAAATAATGTGTACAGGTGTTTACATAAGCATTATTCATAATATCCTCAAGGCAGGAAGAGTGCAATGGCCCATATTCAACATTAATTCCTAAAAGCAAGTAACAGCCCATGCTAAAACATGGATGAGCCTAGAAAATATTATTCTAGGTAAAAGAAGCCCAGAAACTAGAGCTAATGCACAGTATGTCTCTTCACTGACATGAAGTGTCCAGGGTAAGTGACCCATAGAGACAGCAAGCATATAACTGGTTAGCAGAAGGTGGGAATGACAGAGAACAGGAAGGGATGTGAGGTTCCCGTTTAATAGGTATAAGGTTTCCCTTTGAGGTAATGAAATTATTCTACAATTAATTGCAATAGTGATTAGACAACTCTGTGACTATACTCAAAGCCAATGAGCACTATTCACGAGTGGATTGGATTTATGTGAATTTCATCTCAATAAAGCTGACATACGGTTTTAAATGACAATGGATAGCTTTTGCAGTTTTAAATATCAAGCTGGACCATCAACCCTCACTGAGATGTAGAGTCTAAAAATAAGGACACTGTATTCTCACTGAGAATCAATCTACTTTAAAAAAAGACTCAGGGCTCTAACAAAGAGTTAGAAATCTGAGGGGCTGATTGTGATGAAATAGCAATTGTTATTTTATGACAAAAACATGCATTTTGAAAGTGCTGCTCATTCCAAACAGTCATTCGGCTCCGTTATGTCTAATAGTTAAATCGACTTCCACTATATGCAACAGAGTCCTAGGACTCTCTTTATGTGCCCTGAACACAGGTACCAAATTTTGTTGAGCGCATAGCAAATACTTCCTCAGGGTTCAATGTTGTAAAAGGCGGGGGGTGGGGGTAGGTCAAAGGACATGGGGAAGTTATGAGTGTCTATTTCATGTCATTGCTGTTCCAAATATTTTTTTTTCCTCTTAACAAACAATTGGTACAATCGAAAGAATTATTTGGTAAGAGTACTTCAAAAAGAAATTTGATATCATCTAGTAAAGGAGAAGACACAGGAAACCGTAACCTAAAGTGCCATATTAGAAAAAAGTAGTCCCGATATATCTTTCCTCTCGTTCCTTGAGTGTGGGTTGGACTTGGAACTTCATGAACAGAGTAGGAATATGAGGAAGCTGTGTGCATCCCAGAGGGTAGCATTAAGACCTTCTTGCAGAAGTTTCCTGGGATGCTCTCTTGAGAACTCTCTTCTAGAGAAAGCTGGCTTTCCCTTCTGTGGTGAAGATCTGAGGTACAACAAAAGACTACCAGCAGCAACCAAATACGTCAGTGAGGCCATGTCTGAGAACTCACTCTAATTGCAACTAAATGAAGAATGCCGGTAAAGAGCCACAGTGCCAGAATACACAGCTATGTAATTAATTATTTTAAGTCAGTAAGCTGAGTGTTAGCTACACAGTAACTGATAGATACAAACAGAAATTTTCTTCTCTAAGTACATGCTAAAGATGAATTCTCACATTTTTCTTCCAAAAGAAATGCTTAGGAATGTCCACAAGTTTGTAAAAGAAAAAATATAAAAACAAAGATGTTAACCATTACAAAATGACCATATAAGATATAATATATTTATACAAGGAACACTGTGAAACAGACAAAAATAAGACAGGCAGGAACCAACTTAAATAAAGTTCAAAACAATACTATTTAAAAAAATTTTTACTAAACCCAGCCTAATTCCATGTTTTCTGTAGAAAAAAAAAAAAAAAAGAGAAAACATGAAATACCTAAACGTATACATTTATTCAATGAGCAAAAAGAAATTAACATTATGTAGGCATGTGGGGAAAGGAAATCATTGTCACACCGAAACGTCACATCCTTATCTTCAGTGGACTTGTATTCTGGTGGTTGGAGACAGCCAGTGATGAAGAAATAAATAGCATATATAGTAACTCACAGAAGGAAGACCACCAGAGAGAAAGATGTCCTCAAAGGAAAAAAAGTGAGTGTTGGTGGGATCTGCAACTTTAGATAGCACATCCTAGGAAGACTCGGCAAATCCATTTTCTTGGAGACATGAAGGATACAGAAACCTAGACAGGAGGTCAAGCGAAGAAGGTTTTACTCAAAAACTCAGAGGTCAAAGGACCTCTAGGGTTTTCAAGGACATGGAGAAAGTCAATGAGGAATAGAGGAAATAATAAAGCAACTTATGCTGCATTTAAGAATGTAAGAAATAGAAATGTATATTTTTATAAAATTTATAATTAATAAAATTGTAAAAATAGTATATACTGGCTAGGAAAACATACATGTGTTATACAATCATGAGAATATATATTATATAGAAATTAATTATATTATATATGAATATATTACATATGAATATAATTTTATACGAATATATTATAGATATAAACACATTATCTAATATATTCACATATAACATATAATGTATTTATATATTGTATATATTCATATGTATGAATGATTCCCATTGAGAAAAATGAAAGTAGGTCAGGATTGGGAATGATATTTCATCTTTTAAAAACATGAAGCAGATACCAAATTCTTTATTTATATACCTTTATGTATTTATTAGGCAAAATTTACTTAGAATATGGATCAGGGGGGTTGATTTCCATTATATTATTCTATGTACTTTGAGATGTTACATAAATGATTCTGAAAGTTAATAAATTAGTTTCTTACTGGTAATGCGCAGCTGCTGTTTAAGTTGGACACACACGTTAGTGCTTCTTGCCTACTTCAGACTGGCATCTGAACGTGAGAAGCAGGCAGGAAGAGGGACCCAGTACTGAGGACTATGACAGCAACAACAAAGGCATTTACTGAGTGCTCAGCACTTGTTAGCAAATTTCCCCAAATTTCTCTCTAACATCACCTCATTTGATCGTCCTCACCGGGATGGGGTTATCTCCAAGTACACACTGAAGAACGGAGGCAGAGGAGTGATGAGCCAGCATCACACAGCAGAGACCTCAGACCTAACGGCCTGCCTGACAGTCCAGGCAGGACCTTCACACCGACGCCGTACAGGGAACGAGACGGCCTCCTGGCACACCCCAAACTACTTCCACACCCTGCTGCTTGCATGCTGAAGGGAAAACCAACCATGAATGTGTTTGTGTGACTGGGTGATAAATTACTAACTCTATGGTTCACATTTGCTTTGGCTGATAGGATTAGAGGCTTGGTCTGACTCTGTGTAAACCCTAATTGCACACCAATGTGAATCTGAAACATTGCTGAGTCCTTTAGTAAAAATAAGGCAATTAAATAGCATCCAAGTAGTTATGATCCTTTAAACCTTTAAACTCATATGAACACTAGCATTCTTGGGAGAGGATTGGCTTTGGGGAAGGGAGGAAGAGGACGGGTGGGACAGGGTCTTCTTTATCGTTGAAAAATGCCTCCAGATTCTCACTGGATTCCACATTCATCTCCTGATGGGGACATCCCCGTCTGCATTAGCCCTACAGAGTCTGTCTGTGGAACACACACAGAGGAAGAAGGAAAGAACTGACTCCACACAGTTGTCCCCTGATGGCCACTTGAGTGCCCTGGCACATGCAGATGCCCGTAGAGAACATGTGGCATGCCATAAAGAAAACTCACCAGTGATTAGTCAGGGGGCTGACTTCACCGTAAAGACAGCTGACCCTTGTGTCCATTTCCACCCCCTAGAGACTGCGAACACTGTAACTGTACAAACAGCTCAGGAGGGCTGTCTCCCCCTACAGAGCAGTGCGCACAACAACACACGTGTGGAGGTTTTTCTCAACACCTCCCCCCCCCAAGTCGCTTTCTCTTCAAGCTAAATAACTGAACTAGAATTTTCTCGAGTATTCCAGGATGCTTCTTATCTACAGTTTCAAACTGCTTACTTTAAGTATATTAACATTTAATTTAAATTATTTTCTTACTGGAATCAAAGTCAATCCAATGCTCTCGGAGGGACATTTCTAATAAAATCAGCTCAAACTTTGCTCTGCTTAAATACAGCCAACAGCAGGGAAACCCCACATGCTGAGCAATTACGGCGAGACAATCAAACAACTCCACACAGGAAAAATAAAAAATAAAAACCAAAACAAAAGAAAAAAAACTGCCTAAATACGTCACTTGTGGAATTTAAGGCTTTGGAACCTTAAGCAAGACCTATTTCAAATAGAAACCCTGTTGGAGTAGTATGCCTCCTGTCTCTCCTCCTTTTCCTCACTCTGGAGAAGGAGAGGGGAAGACAGAAGGTGCAAACCACCAGGCCTCACCCTCCTGCTTTCTGTCTTTATCTCTATGGCTGTCTCAAAGCAAACCCATTCCACTGGGAACTGAATTCCCTCCTTAGCCTTGGCTCACAATTACAATCACAGGGCACTCCACAGTAACTACCACGAGCGCTCAGGAGCCATGCAGTGAAAGCCCAGCAGACACTGTCTCCTGGCTCTTTCAGGAAACCTGCAGAAGAGTAAAACTGGGTGGTTCGATTTAAACAGACATATCTTCAGAGAAGATATAGACAGATGAAAGATGTTCAGTTTCATTAGACACTGTGAGATGCCACTTTGCACACACAGGCATGCACACACTGATTGCTGCCATCATAGCCAGCTGGCTAGAAAGAACCTGGAGGAATGGCAGCCCCTGCCCTTTACTGGTGAACTGAGGTCATGGTCTTGTGCACTGTGTATCAGATGCTGATTTCTGTGTGAGATCTGGTTGCAGTCTGTGAGTCATTTCTGCAAAGACTCTTTTGTCTCAATGTTGTGCAAGAGTTGTTCTCCATCATCTCTGATTGGTTAATAAAGAAGCTGATCAGTCTGTACCTGGGCGAGAGAGGACAGGGGGTAGGACTTCTGATCCCAGTCAGAGGGCCTCAGGTCAAGACCAGGGAGGAGGAAGAGAAGCTCAAGAAACGGAAGAAAAGGTCGCCACGAGGAGTTTGCAATGAGGACAGACAGATGAAGCAGAAGCAGCCAAGGTGAAATTAAGAAGGCAAGAAAGATGGCGCACGGGGCTGGGAAATAGTCAGGCTAGTATAGACAGGATAGACTAGAGCAATATCTGCCCAGCTGTAGTGCTTTCAAACTTAATGATAAATCTGACAGGTCTCTGTGTCATTGTTGGGAGCAAGAACAGGTAATAGAAAAAAGAAAACCCTAGTATACTATTTTTACTCTGGTGGGAATGTAGAATGGTGCATCCACTATGAAAACATCAATACAGTTCTTCAAAACCCTAAACTCAGAATTATCCTATGATACAACAATTCCATTTTTGATAAAAATTAAAAACAGGGCATCAAAAATAAGGTGTCACATGTCTTACCAAAATATTGATCAAGGATATAATCATAAAATTATTCGCAACTAGTGCTTATCAAACAATTTACTGATTTACCTGAACTTCATGACAGTTTAGATATATGCTGACTCTGGGTTACAAAAGTCCTCTGGTTAGTGTTTATCTGACCAGAGGTGGCATTGTAGTGGACAGAACCTCAGCCATTCATGGCTGTAAACTTCCTCCTGCCTTCAAAGTAGGATGCACAGATCCTGACAGACATCACTTATCAGTTTCAGCACTGAGTACTCTAGAATATCAAAATCCTTCCCAATGTAAGACTAGGGAGTCTCTAATTAATCAGAATAGCCCATCAAGATAAATTTATTAATTATAGTGATCTAGCTGCCAGCATAGGTTTTCTTTTTTTTTTTTAACTCCAACTGAAATCTTACGTGTTAAAAAAAACAGTTCTCATCAAGCTGACAGCACCAGTTAGAAATGTAAGGAGCAGGTTCACCCTATTCTCCATCAATGGCTTTTACTGCCCAGAATCTGACTCATACCCTGGAAAGTTGGCTTGAGTAACAAATACAAGTATCCAAAGAGACAGAGGTTCATGTAAGCCTTCTAATAAAGGGACTTAGGCAAGTAGAATTAAGTCTGTCTTTACAAAAGGCACTATTGTCTTCTGAGGCAGGGCTTGAGGATTTTTTTTTTTAAAGATCAGATAGTAAATATGGTAAACCATATGCCTTCATGACACTGCTCAACTCTGTCTCATGACAACACACAAAAGAAAGAAGAAGGCTGCAGTCCCAGAACTTATCCACCTTCACAGGTGGCACATGTTGGATTTCACCTGTGGGCTTTCGTAAGCCAAGCAGGGTTCTAGATAGTTCATCTTTAGTCTAGATCTCTGGGAGGTTTCTTTCCTTTTAGTGCCCCCAAAGTGAACAATTTGTGTTCTTGTCTTAGTTCCCACACCCATCATGCCCACAGTCACACTGAAAAAGCTGACTGGAGGACAACTGACCCACAAAGCAACATGGAAAGAAGGCAGAGAGAAAGAAGGCAGGTACGCAAAATCTTGTGTGGTATGCTTTTGGCGTGCAGGCACAGAAGGAGAAAGTAGCAGTGGGGTGTGCAGAGGAGAACTAAAAACCAAAAGCCAGATCCCTGCCTGCTAGAAGCCGAGGAGGCTGGGCAGAGCAGAAAGGCTGCTCCCTAATTTGACTTCATGCCACAAAAGCTGATACTTTAACACAAGAGAGCCAATCTCACACCGCAAAGCCTGTGGATAAGCTTCTAGAGTCCACATGTAAACCTGATAAGACTAAAGCCAATTTTTTACAGAATGTGCCCTCTGGCTGAGGGTAGTCCAGATCAGATTCTAAAGACAGACACACAAAAAGTAAGGTTATTTCTCCTGCTGCCTTGTTCAATAAATTCTACTCGGCCCCAGTTCAGTGTATTAGGGTCGGTACTGTGGCTGGAGCCACATGAAAGACAAGAGACTTAGCTCATTTGTGTGTGTATCAAAGAGAGCCGCTCAGGGCTGGCACCTCCTAAACCTGAAGGTAGCATCTGGTGCAAAACAGGCTGATTTAAGATGAGACAAGACAACAAGGCCCTACTTCTCCCAGTAAAGAGCTCTTGCCTGTGAACCCTGTGAGAAAGGGTGGGGAGGGGGAAGGCGGAGAGTCAATCAGAGCAGAACTGTGTATTAGAGCGACGGTTCATCTGGGAAGCCTCAGCATAATCTGAATCAGAGGAGATCAGGGCCAGACCAGGAGTGGAGATGGAAGCTATGGGAAAAGGGTGCTGATTCAAGATGACTCAAAGGCCGAAATCAGCAGGATCCAGGGAGCCATTTGATATGAAAAGATAAGGATGTGACATTCAAGGAGGACTAAAAGAGACTAATGTTGTGGCTTGAGACAGCTGGCACATACCTAGGCCATGTCTCGTGAGGCCGCACCACATGAGTCTCCAGTCTGATCTTCAGTCAGAGAAAGAACCACTCGCCCGGCAAACAGGCAATCTGGAAAGACTTCCAACGTGGAAAGATGTAAAGACAAGACAAAGTTTGGAAATACCTGGTAACAAGTAATGAAATCATAATCACACACACATAAACAACAGGCAAGCAGATAGCAACGGCTGTCCCATGTCACCGCGAAAGCCGACTTCACTGTGCACGGTAGTATTTCTGCTAGGTTTTAGTGCTTTGCCTGTAAAATACACAAAGCTATAAAATGTATATCGCACGTGTGTCTGTGTGTTTTACAGCCACGCCGTGTCTCGGATGAACACTTCCTGTCCAGTAGTATTTCATTAGACACGGCATTTTTAAACAGTGGAAGAAATTTTAGTAAATGCAGCTTTCAATTACCCACCAAGAAAAGAGAGCAGAGTGTGGTGGCATCAATTTACTGTTTAAGGTTCTAAATCAGTGTTATCTCTTTTTAAAATTTTATATCTAAAATAATGCATATGTCACTAAATATTCACCAAAATAATGTAGGGGAAATGGTAGTAGGTGGCTGGATACTTTAAAGCACCACCAGCCTTGCGTATCTAAGACCAGAAATGCATGTAGAGCAAGAAGGCAGGAGATCAGGTGGTAAGAGATCAAGGGACTCAGCAAAATGTTCCCAAAACTTCAGGTGATGCTTAAATGCTAACCAGGAGCCAGAATGCCAAAGTCCCTAGTCCATATTCTACCCTAAGAGATAGTTTACTAAAAACTAGAAAAGCAATGACTTCAGAAGGAAGAATCTGGCATTGTTCTGTGACACCCACCACAGAATGCAAGAAATAAGGTCATAAGAACTTCCCAGTCCAGGTTCAGGCTGTGAATTGTGTGGTGAGACCTGAGCTCAGGTCAGACTCGAGGGTACATCTTTACGCTCTTCTTTCGCCATTTTGAGGTGGAGCAATAAAAGCAGTGTCAGAACTGGAGTTAACTCTCTGGCCCCCCATTTGGAGTGGAGGCTAACCTCACTTAGGTTGCATCTCTGTGCTTTGTTCACATCGCTCTTTGCTCCTCAGCCTAAGTTTGTTTCACACCTCTGGGCTTCTGTGTATGCCTTTACCTGGAGTGTTCTTCCTTCCTATATTTACCTAAGTGGTCACTGATGCCTCTTTAGTTCTTGGCTTGAATACTACACATTTCTCGGCTTTTTTATTCTTCTCCCTTGTTACTCTCTAAAATATCTTCCTAACGTACTCAGTACCCAGAAAAGCAAGAGACCGATAGATTTCTTCATTCCTGCTTAGAATTACAATTAAGATTATTCAAAGCTGTTGGTGTTCTGTTCAGGAAGTTTTCTCCTGTAACAATGAGTTCTAGGGTATTCCCCACTTTTTTTTCTAGCCGATTTAATGTGTCTGGTTTTATGTTGAGGTCAGCACAGGCTCTAAGAGCAACAATCAATAAATGGGACCTCATGAAATTGAAAAGCTTCTGTAAAGCAAAGGACACCGTCATCAAAACAAAGCGACTGTCTACAGATTGGGAAAGAATCATCACCAACCCTTTATCTGACAGAGGACTCATATCCAATATATATAAAGAACTAAACAAGCTGAAAAGCAACAAACCAAGTAATCCACTTAAAAAAATGGGGAACAGAGCTAAAGAGAGAATTCTCTGTAGAGGAATATCGAATGGCAGAGAAGCACTTAAAGAAATGCTCAACCTCATTAGCCATTAGGGAAATGCAAATCAAAAACAACCCTGAGATTTCACCTTACACCCATCAGAATGGCCAAGATGAAAAACTCAAGGGACAACACATGCTGGAGAGGTTGTGGAGAAAGGGGAACCCTTCTCCACTGCTGGTGGGAATGTAAACTTGTACAACCACTCTGGAAATCAATCTGGCGCTTTCTCAGACAACTAGGAATAGCGCTTCCTCAAGATCCAGCCATACCACTCCTAGGCATATACCCAAAAGAGGCGCAAGTACACAAAAAGGACATTTGCTCAACCATGTTTGTAGCAGCTTTATTTGTAATAGCCAGAAGCTGAAAACAACCCAGATGCCCCTCAACTGAAGAATGGATGCAGAAACTGTGGTACATCTATACAATGGAGTATTACTCAGCAATGAAAAATAAGGAAATCATGAAATTTGCAGGTAAATGGTGGGACCTGGAAAGGATCATCCTGAGTGAGTTGTCCCAGAAGCAAAAAGACATGCATGGTATATACTCACTCATATAAACATACAACATAGAATAAACCCACTAAAATCTGTACATCTAAACAAACTAAGCAAAAGAGAGGACCCTAACTAAAATGTTCAATCCCCATCCTGAGAGGCAAAGAGGATGGACATCAGAAGAAAAAGAAAATAGGAAACAACCTCAGAACCTGCTACAGAGGGCCTCTGAAAGCCAGAAGAAAACAGGAAACAACCTTGAAACCTGCCACAGAGGGCCTCTGAAAGCTTCTGCAGTATAGACTGTCAAAGCAGATGCTGAGCCTGATGGCCAATTGATGGGCAGAGTGAATGGAATTTTATGTAAGAAGTGGGAAATAGTAAGAGCTGGAGGGGATGGGAACTCCACAAGCAGAGCAACAGAACAAAATAATTTGAACACAGGGAACTTCCCAGAGACTCATACTCCAACCAAGGACTATTCGTGGAGATAACCTAGAACTCCTGCACAGGTGTAGCCCATGGCAGTTCAGTGTCCAAGTGGGTTACATAGTAATGGGAAGAGGGACTGCCTCTGACAAAATCTGATTGGGCTGCTCGTTGATCACCTCCCCCTGAGGGGGGAGCAGCCTTACCAGGCCACAGAAGATGACAATACAGCCACTTTTGATGAGAACTGATAGACTAAGATCAGAAAGGAGAGGAGGACCTCCCCTATCAGTGGACTTGGGGAGTGGCATGCATGCAGAAAGGGGAGGGAGGGTGGGATTGGGAGGGGAGGAGGGAGGGGCTTATGGGGGGATACAAAATGAATAAAGTGTGATTAATAAACAATTTAAAAAAAGACTATTCAAAGCACTGATGACCCTCAGAACTGAGCCATGACAGAGTTCACTCTCATTCATTCTTACTCACCAACCTGCCTCTCTAGAGGTGAAAGTACAGGGCCTTGTGCACACTAAGCAAGCACTCCACGTGTGAGCTGCCTCCCAGCCCCCAGGACAGAATTCTTTTCTGCTGGAATGGGCTCGTCTATCTCTGGATAGCCGGGGTGAGGGGTTGTGGGTTTGTTTTGTGTTTGTATTTACAATAATAACATTTTTGGTGCTGTGATGAAATATGACTAGAGCAACTTATAGAAGAAAGAGATTATTGTGGCTCCTGGTTGCAGAAGGATAAAAGTCCATCCTGGTGGAGAGGAACGGCAGCAGGAGCAAGATGCTGAGGGACCACACTTCAATGGCACAAAGGGAGTAAAGACAGTAAACTAGAACTAGGAGAAGCTGAGTTCTCAAAGCCTGCCCCCAGTGACAGACTTCCTTTAGCAAGGCCAGACTTTCAAAATCTCCCCCAAATAATACCATCAACTTGGGAATAAGTGTTCAAATGCTTGAGCCTATGGAATAGATGTCTTATTTAAACCACTGTTTTTTTTTTTTAAACTATTCTTCTTGTAGAGGGGTGATTCTCACTCCAAGTGTTGAACATGCTGACAAGCATAGAACTACAAGTTCAGCTTTATCATGAGGTGTTTTTGACAAAGACATAAATAAAAGTAATCAGTACACTGCTCAGGCTAACAAAACTGTTCTTGTTAACTACTATGAAAAATAAAAAAGAAATAGATTCTAATCTCAAAGGCCAGGCTTCAGGTTGGGAAAGGGAAAACTTTCATCTCCATACAGAGATAAAGCCGAGGTAAAATATCTTAATTTCTTAACAAAATAACTGCCTGTAGGTTTTGATCAGATCCAGCCTGAACTGGGAAATTTAAGCAACAATGGAGAGACAATAGAGAAACCAAATCATACAACCATGGAAAGAAAAAAATAACAAATAGTTGTGTGTTTTTCTTCCAACAGGCAAGTATACAAAGCACTCTAAAATTTATTTCACAGCTGAAATGTGTGTTTAGCTTCATTTTTTGTGGCTGCCTCTGCAGGTCTGCAGGCCGTGCGCACAGTGTGTTATAAATACTTTTCAGGGGTCCTTCCTCCCACCCATGTCCCAAACTATCAATCAAATTGACCAAGTAGCTGTCAAAGTCTGTTCCGAGGGCCCTCTGTGGCCCAGACCAACTTGTGCAAACCACATGGCCACAGGAGCCGCGCTGTTCGCTCCACAGATTCCTCTTTCCTGTGGCCTCTGGCCTGGAGACTATATCAAGCCTCTTAACTTACGGGAATCCCTTGCCCACCTCCAGTGCACGGACAGACAAGACCATATTTAGTCCAACCCGCCCATAGTTTACTTCACTAAACCAGGTGAGGCCAGACACCAAATAAGCACAAAGAAGAAAGGGCTTTCTGTCCAATATCTGTCTGTACAAAGTCAGTGGCTTTTTTAAAGGCTACCGCTTTGGTTTACCTAAGTGTCAAATTGTTCTGATGTTAATTTAGAAGTAGAAAACAGCCAGCTAATGCCAGCAACTGAGTTAAGGAGGTTATAATGTTTCAAGGCAAGAAAAGAAGTAAGAGTGGATAACCACAGATGCATATATATATCTATATGCACACATATATACCACATGTGCTCAAACAATGAGGGTAGGCTTTCTGCCGAGCATTAAGAAAAGTTTTAAAAATTTATGACGCTGGGAAAAAGTATACAGAGCCATAAATCTTAGACTTGCCTCCCAATCAGTGCCGAACTACCAGAACAGGCATGAAAACCTTTAATACAATGTAAATGAAAGAATGAAGGATTTAACTAAAGACATAAAATTAGCAATGACTTTAACAAAAACTTATCAGGAAAGAACCGGATATCTGATCAACATAGCTCTAGCAATGAGAATGACAACAGTAGCCATGCCCATCGTTTTCTGAGTATGCCCCATGTATAAAGAACTGTGGGGATGGCTTTCTACTGAGGCACCAGTGACTAACATGGACCAAGGAGGACACTGGTCCTCTTCTCCCCATTTTAAAGAGAAGAAAACTGAGGAAAAGTAAGTTTAAAAACCCTCAACATTATCCAGTGCAAAGTGATAGAAAGAAGAATAGATTCCAGGCCTGTCTGACCCTAGATTAAAAAATGAAAAGTGAGGCCGCCCTTCTACAGTGGGAGGTGAGAAAAGAACAAAAACCAGATCCAGACAAAGAGAGGAGACTAGCATAAACTTGGGGAGTTTCTGGAAAATTCAGGCCTCCACGGAGTTAGCATTGCTTGTGATGTTGACATAATTTTGGCAATGTAAGGTTTTCATGTGGTTATAAATGACTTTGAATTTTTCACAGTATAGAAGCAGGAATTTGAAGACTTGGAAATCCAATCAGTGTATTATTTATATGATGCTTAGAAACTAGACATACTTAGCTTCAAAATAAAATCATGTGGTCTGAGGGGGAAAGAGAGATAAGTTTACAAAATATGCCAGAACATTCTTATCTCCACACACATCACCTCCATTCTAAGGGGCCATGGCAGAGGTAGAGGTCATTATTTTACTACATGTACAACTTTTCCCTTTATGACCTTTTGAAAAATGCCTTTGGAGCCTCTTCTAGAATCTGGCACAACGTCCCAATAATGTATAAAGCCAGCTACATATCCTTACAGACACATGATTTTCAGAGCCAATCTGGGGACCAAATTAGGAGAAGCTGGGTTTTGGAAAGAAAAGTTATGATGACAAAAGAGGCCTTTTGTGTATTGCAAGGTGTGAGAGAAGTTCCAGAAAAGCGTTTGAGTAACAACTGCCATGCTAGAAAATGAATACAGACCACTGGTGGCAGGTGGCAGGTGGCAGGTGGCAGGTGGCAGGGAAAATGTTCATTCGGGGAACTGAGAGATCAGTACTAGTCTCCTGAGGACAAGGCTCAGGTGTGGCTGTGACACTTACATGGGGCCAGCAACGTCTGCACGTATCAAACTTACTAAATGACTGTGAACTTGTCTACCAACTAAATCTCCACTGAACTAGTGAAAAAGGCTCTGCCCTTATAATAACTACTGACCAAGACCTAAACACTCAGAAAATGTAGAGTTTCTCCAGAGAACTTACCTAGAAGGAACAAACTGCTCTAGGACCTGCCTGTCCAGTGTACCACCGTCAGCTGAATGTTTGTAGCTCGCCGATTGTGTGTCCTAAGTGTATGTACACAGAGAAACATGGCGGCAGCTTTAGGGCTGGGTGAGAACTGGGCTTTCTCTAGCATTTTGTGCTACCCTTCCTTGCTCTCCTGGTAGCCTTCGAAGAAGCTTCCCAAGGACAGCGTGCATTGCAGGGAGTACTTCCAAGGAGAGAGGCAGATCTCCAGAGGCAAGCTCAAGTGTTGACAAGCTCGTTTCTGGGAGCAAATCTGTTCAAACCATACTCATGACAAAATCTAGACAGTGCTTGTCTGACATTCAACTATCCACATATCCTGCTGTTATAACAACTAGTAACTTATCTTATTACATACAGGGTATTGAAAAAAAGTACCTTCTCATAGGGAGATCAACACTGGGCTTCTGTCAGAAGCTGTGCCCTGCCCTTTCCCTCTTTCTTGCTGCCACACAGTCTCCTAGTTCTTTCTCCCAGGACAAGCAGCAGGGGCAATGAATGAAATTGCCAGGGAGCTTACTATTTTGTCTACTTGTAAAAATTCTATTAGTCACAGATTGCTCCTAAGGTCACCATGGGCTAAACCTACTGTGGAGGCAGGTAACAGAGCCCTGCCTTCTAGAGGAGACCGAGTGTCCTCAGGAATTTTCTCATGGGAGGGGAGGCAAATTTACAAGTGTGCAAATGACTGCACACAATTTTTTTTGGGCCATAGGATACATTAGGTAGAGCTATAAGGTTAGTAAACAAGAGTGAAAGGAAAAATCAGTTTAAAAGAACATCTAGAGAAAGCCTCTTCGCAAAGAGGATTTATGACCTGCATAAAGTGCAAAAGGAAGCTGCATGTCTGTCTGAAGGAAGACTCAGACATAGCTGTATCCTGAGGCCAAAGGGCAGGGCAGGTATGGAGACTGCTGTACTGGAACAGTCAATAAGGAGACGATCAGAAGACAGAGGTCCCTCAGATTACCAGGGTGGACTGCGCCAGGTAAGGGAGGCTGCAGCCTGCGTGCTTGCACTTTTCAGTTGACACACTTTCAGGCTTGCCATTGTCTGGCTTCACACAAGGAATCCTGATGACTAAGAGAGTACAACCAAAATTAAACCAAGCCTGTCTGTAATACAAAGGGTCACTCCATGCTTTATTTTCAACCTGCAAGAGTGACTCTGACAGCGTGCTGTGAGCCCAGCACAGAGCCTGTGAGTGGGTCCACCCAAGTGAAAGCCGGTGCCGGCACAGACAAGACATCGGAATTTTAAAAATAATTTGTATTAATTCCTTAGAAGTTCCACATATGCTCATCCTGTATTTGGTCATGGTCTTTCCTCACTCCTCCACATGACTTCCTCTTGGATCCACCACCCAGCTCTCTAATCCTCCTCCCAATTTCATGTCCTCTTTTATTCATTTTTTTTTCTTTTTTAATTTGTATTTTATTTTTATTAATTACAATTTATTCACTTTGTATCCCGGCTGTAGCACCCTTCCCCATGCCCTCCCAATCCCACCCTCCCTCTTCTCCTATGTTCCTCTCCCAGTCCAATGATAGGGGAGATCCTCCTCCCCTTCCATCTGACCCTAGCTTATCAGGTTTCATCAGGACTGCCTTCATTGTCTTCCTCTGTAGACTGGTAAGGATGTTCCCCCCTCAGGTGGGGGTGATAAAGAGCGAGCCCATGAGTTCATGTCAGAGACAGTCCCTGTTCCCATTACTAGGGAACCCACTTGGACACTGAACTGCCATGGGCTACATCTGTGCATGGCTTCTAGGTTATCGATGCATGGTCCTTGTTTGGAATATCAGTCTCACAAAAGACCCCTGTGTCCAGCTTTTTCGGTTCTGTTGCTCTCCTTGTGGAGCTCCTGTTCCTTCCAGGTCTTTCTATCTTCCCCTTCTTTCATAAGATTCCCTGCACTCTGCCCAAACTTTGGCTATGAGTCTCAGCATATGTTTTGATACAGTGTTGGGTAGAGTCTTTCAGAGGTCCTCAGTGGTAGGCTCCTGTCCTATTCCCTGTTTACTCCCTCTTCTGATGTCCATCCCATTTGCCTTTCTGAATGAAGATTGAGCATCTTACCCAGGGTCTTCCTTCTTGATTAGCTTCCTTAAGTGTACATATTTTAGTATGATTATCCTATTTTATATGTCTACTATCCACTTATGGGTGAGTATATACCATGTGTATCTTACTGCTTCTGGGATACCTCACTCAGGATGATCTTTTCTGGATCCCACCATTTGCCTGCAAATTTCATGATTTCCTTGTTTTAAATTGCTGAGTACTATTCCATTATGTAAATGTACCACAATTTCTGTATCATTCCTCAACTGAGGGACATCTGGATTGTTTTTTCCAGATCCTGGCTATTACAAATAAAGCTATTACGAAAATGATTGAGCAAACGTCCTTGTTGCATACTTGAGCATTTTTTGGATATATGCCTAGGAGTGGTTTAGCTGGATCTTGAGGAAGTGCTATTCCTAGTTGTCTGAGAAAGCGCCAGGTTGATTTCCAGAGTGGTTGTACAAGTTTACATTCCCACCAGCAGTGGAGGAGGGTTCCCCTTTCTCCACAACCTCTCCAGCATATGTTGTTAGTTGAGTTTTTGATCTTAGCCATTCTGATGGGTGTGAGGTAAAATCTCAGGATCGTTTTGATTTGCATTTCCCAGATGACTAAGGATGTTGAAGAATTCCTTAAGTCTTTCTCTGCCATTTGATGTTCCTCTATTGAGAACTCTGTTTAGCTCTGTACCCCATTTTTAAATTGTATTACTTGATTTGTTGCTGTTTAACTTCTTCAGTTCCTTATGTGTTCTGGATATTAGCCTTCTGTCAGATATAGGGTTGGTGAAGATCCTTTTCCAGTCTGTAGGCTGTCGTTTTGTTCTGACAACAGTGTCCTTTGCTTTACAGAAGCTTTTTAGTTTCATGAGGTCCCATTTATTGATTTTTACTCTTAGAGCCTATGATATTGGTGTTCTGTTCAGGAAGTTGTCTCCTGTGCCAATGAGTTCAAGGCTCTTCCCCACTTGTTCTTCCAACAGGTTTAGTTTGTCTGATTTTATGTTGATGTCTTTGCTACACTTGGATTTTAGTTTTGTGTAGGGTGATCTATTTGCATTTTTATGCATGTAGACATCCAGTTGGACCAGCACCATTTGTTGAAGATGCTATCTTTTTTTCATTGTATGGTTTTTGCATCTTTGTCAAAAATCAGGCAATCATAAAAGTGTGGGTTTATTTTTGGGTCTTCTATTTGATTCCATTGATCCACCATTTTGTTTCCATGCCAGTACCATGCAGTTTTTATTGCTGTTGCTCTATAGTACAGCTTGAGATCAGGGATGGGGATACCTTCAGAAGACCTTCTATTGTAGAGGATTGTTTTAGGAATTCTGGGTTTCTCGTTATTCCACATGAAGATGAGAATTTTTCTTTCAAGGTCTGTAAGAATTGTGTTGGTAATTTGATGGGAATTGCATTGAATCTGTAGATTGCTTTTAGTAAGATGGCCATTTTTACTAAATTAATCCTGACAAGCCATGAGCATGGGAGATCTTTCCATCTTCTGATATCTTCTTCTAATTCTTTCTTCAGAGACTAGAAGTTTTTCATATAAGTATTTGACTTGCTTGATTAGAATTACCAAGGGACTTTATGTCCTTTGTGGCTATTGTGAAGGGTGTTTTTTCCCTAATTTCTTTCTCAGCCCATTTGTCTTTTGTATACAGGATGGCTACTGATTTTTTTTTTTGAGTTGATTTTGTATTCAGCCACTTGGCTGAAGATGTTTATCAGCTGTAGGAGTCCCCTGGTAGAATTTTTGGAGTCACTCAGGTATACTATCATATCATCTGCAAATAGTGATACTTTGATTTCTTCCTTTCCAAACTGAATCCCCTTAATCTGATTTAATTATCTTATTGCTGTAGCAAGGACTTCAAGTACTATGTTGAAGAGATATGGAGAGTAGGCAGCTTTGCTTTCTCCCTGATTTCCGTGGGATTGATTCAAGTTTCTCTCCATTTAGTTTGATGTTGGCTATAGGCTTGCTGTATATTGCCTTTACTATGTTTAGGTAAGTGCCTCTATCCCTGATCTCTCCAGAACTTAAAACATAAATGAGTGATGGATTTTATCAAATGCTTTTTCAGCATCTAGGGAGATTATCATGTGATTTTTTTTCTTTCAGTTTGTTTATATGGTGGATCACATTGATGGATTTCCATATATTGAACCACCCCTGCATACCTGGGATGAAGCCTACTTAGTCACAGTGGATGCTACCTTTGATGTGTTCTTGAATTCAGTCTGCAAGTATTTTATTGAGTATTTTTGCATCAATGTTCATAAGAAAGATTGGCCGGAAATTCTCTCTCTTTGTTGGGTCTTTGTGAAGTTTAGGTATCAAGGTAACTGTTGCTTCATAGAATAAGTTTGATAATGTTCCTATTGTGTGGAATAGTTTGAAGAGTATTGGTGTTAGCTCTTCTTTGAAGGTCTGGTAGAATTCAGCTGAAACCAACTGGTCCTGGGCTTCTTTTTGGATGGGAGACTTTTGATGACAGCTTCTATTTCCTTAAGGGATATAGGAATATTTAATTGATTTACCTGGTCTTGATTCAGCTTTGGCAAGTGGAATCAATCAAGAAAATCATCCATTTCATTTAGAATTTCAAATTTTGTGGCATATAGGCTTTTGAAGTAAGACCTAATGATTGTTTGGATTTCCTCAATATCTGTTGTATGGCCCCATTTTCATTTCTGATTTTGTTGATTTGGATGGTGTCTCTCTGCCTTTCCATTAGTTTGGCTAAGGGTTTGTCTATCTTGTTGATTTTCTCAAAGAACCAGCTCTTGGTTTCATTTATTCTTTGAATTGTGTTATTTGTTTCTAATTTATGGATTTCAGCCTTGAGTTTATTTCCAGCTGGCTCCTCCTTTTGGGTATTTCTGTTTCTTTTTTTCCTAGGGCTTTCAGGTGAGCCTTTAAGTTGCTTGTATGAGATGTTTCAAATCCCTTCGGGAAGGCACTTAGTGCTATGAACTTTCCTCTTTGCACTGTTTTCACTGTGTCCCATACGTTTGGGTATGTTGTGCCTTCATTTTCATTGAATTCTAGGAAGTCTTTAATTTCTTTCTTTATTTCTCCCCTGAGCCAGCTGTCATTGAGCAGCAAATTGTTCAGTTTCCATGTGTGTGTAGGCTTTTTGTTATTTCTGTTGTTATTGGGGTCCTGCTTTAGTCCATGGTGGCCAGATAGGATACAAGGGATTATTCCAATCTTCTTGTATCTCTTGAGGCTTGCTTTGTAACCAACTATATAGTCTATTTTGGAGAACATTCCATGAGGTGCTAAGAAGAAGGTAAATTCTTTTGTATTTGGGTGAAAGGTTCTGTAGATGTCTGTTAGGTCCATTTGATTCATGACCTCTGTCAGAGTCATTGTTTTTTGTTTGTTTGTTTGTTGTTGTTGTTTAATTTCTGTTTTGTTGATCTGTCCTTTGTTGAGAGTGGGGTGTTGAAGTCTCCCACTATTAATGTGCGGTGATCTATATGTGGTTTACATTTTATTAATGTTTCTTTTATAAATGGGGGTGCTCTTGTATTTGGGGCATAAATGTTCAGAATTGTGATGTCTTCTTGGTGAATCTTTTTTATGAGTATGAAATGGCCTTCCCCATCTCTTGATTAATTTTGATTGAAAATCTATTTTACTATATATTAGAATGGCTACTCCTGTTTGCTTCTTGAGTCCATTGGCTTGGAAAACTGTCTTCCAGCCCTTTACTCTCAGGTAATGTCTATCTTTGTGACTTAGGTGTGTTTCTTGTATGGAACAGATTGTTAGGTCTTTTTTACATGTCCATTCTGTTAGTCTGTGTCTTTTTATTGGAGAGTTGAATTCATTGATGCTGAGGAAGATTAATGACCAGTGGCTGTTAGATGCTTTGATTTTGCTGTTGATTGTGGTAGTGTGTTTGTGTGCTTGGCTACTTTTAGTTTTGCTATAGTGAAGTTATTTATTTCCTTTTTTTTTTTCCTGAATGTACTTGGCATTCCTGGGTTGTATTTTTCCTTCTAGTATCTTTTGTAACACTGGATTTGTGGGTAGGTATTGTTGAAATTTGTTTTTGTCGTTGAATATCTTAATGACCATCTATAATGACTGAGAGTTTTGCTGGGTATAGTAGGCTGGGCTGACATCTGTGTTCTCTTAAGGTCTGCATGATATCTGTCCAGGGCCTTCTGGCTTTCATATCATCTGTTAAGAAGTCAGGTGTGATTCTGATGAAACCAGATGGGTTTGCCATTATATGTTACTTGGCCTTTTTCCCTTGAAGCTTTTAGTTTAGTTTTTTTTTCTTTGTTCTGTATCCTTATTGTCGATTATTATGTGGGGGAAGGATTTTCTTTTCTGGTCTAATTTATTAGGTGTTCTGTAGGCCTCTTGTATTCTTATAGGCCTCTCCTGAAGTTGGGGAAATTTTCTTCTATGATTTTGTTGAAAATATTTTCTGGGCCTTGGAGCAGGGAATCTTCTTTTTCTTCTATTCCTATTATTCTTAGTTTTTGTCTCTTCATGTTGTTATCTTGGAGTTCTTGGACGGTCTGTGTCAGGAATTTTTTGATTTAATATTTTCTTTGATGGATTCATCGATTTCTTCCATTGTATCTTCCACACCTGAGATCCTTTCTTCCATCTCTTGTAGTCTATTGGTTATGCTTACCTCTGTATTTCCTGTTTTCTTTCCTAAGTTCTTCCTCTCCATGATTTCCTCCATTTGTGTTTTCTTTAATTTTTCCAATTCTATCACAGACATTGAGTTATTTTGTTGATTTCCTTTACCTGTCTGACTGTATTTTCCTGTTTTTCCTTCAATTCCTTCAGCTGTTTGTGTGAACATTCCTCTGTTTCTTTTATTTCTTTCAGTGATTTAATTATTTCCTCTCTAAAGGCCACACACTGTTTGGCTGCATCTTCCCGTAGTTCTTTATGGATGCCATAATCTGTTGGTCTTTATCTTCCTCCATTTCTTTACGGATGGCCATAATACCTTTGACCTTCTCTTCCTCTGTTTCTTTACGCATTTTGTTTCCTCTATTATGCTCTTCATAAGCATAGATGTAAGGTCATCTTCTTGAATTTAATTTATACTGGGATGCCCAAGGCTGCTTGACCCTGATGCCATATTGTTCTGTCTTTTGTTGGTTGAGCTTTTATGCTGGCCTCTACCCATTGGGCTATCTTAGGTATTTGGGGTTAGTTTCTGGTACTTCCTGGAATCCTGGGTTTGGGAGAATTCCCTTGGCAGGAGGATGATTTTTACTGAAGGAGGTCTCCTTAGCTTTTTGGGTGGTCACCAAATGGCTGATGTTTCTCAGGAATTACCATAGCTCACCTCAGGCATATAAACCTGAGTGGTGACTATGGTCTTTGTTAGTCAAGTGGGCTCTCCTCTCACCTGCAGAAGTCCTGGAGGCAGTTGCCCTGCTGCTGGGTTTTATGCTCTGAATTTAGTGAACTGCTACTGTTTGGACCTGCTGTTTTCTTCACTGTGGGGTCTCCTCCCGACAGGGAAACCCAGTCTCTGGTGTTCTGGGGCGCACAGTTCTGTCTGGGATGGTGAGTCAGGCATGCAGCAGTGCCTACTGTACCCCAGGACCGTTTCTAAGGATTGACTGGGTGACCTGAGGTCAGTCCCGATTGCTTTCTTCCCTGTGGGGTTTTCTCTCCACTGGAAATCCCAATCTCAGGTGTTTTGGTGCCCACAGCTCAGCCTGGGAAGGTGATCAGGACACACAGGTGTGTGGCTCTGGGCTGGCCAGTGGGACCAGGGAACTCTTCCAGGTTTTAGCTGGGTGACCGGAACCCAACTGATCCCCACCCTGTGGGCTTCCTCTCACCTGGGAAACACAATGGCTGCTGTTTTAGGGCCCAGAGTTCAGTCTGTTGTTTGTGGTGCCTTTATTGCTGTCCTGCTCCTCAGACACAGTGTCCTCATGGCGCCGCCATCTTGGACCTCAGAAAAGGCCTTTTATTTTGGCACTCAGTTCCCATGCTGGACTGTGAGCTTCACAGAGCCCTGAATTAGGGAAACCAATGGCAGAAGGAAATCCTTGCCCTCAAGTGCCACTGGGAATTATTTATTTATTTATTTATTTATTTATTTATTTATTTATTTAATATTTATTTATTTAAATTTTGATAACCAACAGAAACCAATTGTGCTGCCCATAAATGTATGAATATGAGTCTATCTGGTATGCTCCAGTCGATATCTCCATATACAAGGGGCCATACCCTTAACGAAAACTGGTTCTCCCTCCCCAGAAGCCACCAACTACCAAGAAATCCACAGTTAAGGGTATGGCTTGTGAGCCCCTAGCCATCCATGTTGCAATGTTGTCTGGACTGACCTTGTGCAGGAAACCACAGCTGCTGTGAGGTCCTGAATGCAGGGATCTTGTCATGCCCAGAAGACACCGTTTCACTTTGCTTCCCGCCAAGTGCTGGCTCTTACAATCTTTCCGCTGCCATTTCTGCATTGCTCCTTCGAGCCTTGGGGAGGGGGCTGTGATACAAATGCGGTGCTATGGCTAAGCATCTCACCGTCACTTACTCTCTGCACTCAGACCAGGTATAAAGTCTATGTTAACCATCATCCACTGTGTGTTTTAATATTTAATTAAAATATAATTGATATTTTATAAATATTAATAAATATACCTATAATATCCACTGAATATTTTAAAGCTGGAATAACCTGCATACATTCTGCATGAAATCTGGATTTGCAGGGTTGCCTAATGGGAGCTCATAATTAACAGCCAACGTGGACTTTAAAGGTGAGCAGTGATAGAGAGGAATGTTATCTGCTCGTCACAAACATTTTCCATGATTCTTCCACATCAGTTTTATTCATGAGGTTCAGCTCTTTAACAAGTATTTCAGATGTAAGACTGTCTTTGCCAGTCATTCTGAGAAAACTCTTCCAGTCATAAGGAGGAGCCTGGACGTGTTCTCCCTCAGTCAGAAGGAGGAGCCTGGGCGTCTTCTCCCTCAGTGAAGGTGACACTCTACTTCATACAGCTCTACTGCAGCATCCATTCCACCTAAAACTGACCTCGCAGAACTTGTCCTCTATCTGTTATCAGTACTGTGATTGCCTAGACCAGCACGTATTAAGTTAAAAAAAAAAAAAACAACTCTAATTTTGTGCAATGTTAATAGACATTCTAGGAAGAAAACAAAGGCTTTTTGTCAAGCAATTTGGGAACATGTAGGATTAAAAAACATTAACCAGTTCCCTTGCCTTCAGGATGTCTCAGAGACTTTAGTATGGGATGGAGTAGGGTTTTTTTTTCCAAAGTATTTGACAAATGGAACCATTCTTTCTTATGCTACTATATCTCATACAACTATCACTTTGATAACCATGTTTTGAGAAATGCAAACTTAGATCATATCAACCTGGTATTTGTCTGATTAGTCCATTTTCTGTTTTCCCACAGCTCACTGTGACTCACAATGTTGGGGGAAATAGTCCCTATTGACATAATGGCTTATTAAAATAATAGTCTACTTCACAAACAATTACATTTGAAAGCCACATAGATCCTACCCTTGAGAAATAAGTCACTAACCCTTGCTTGCAGCACAGGACTGAGAAGTTCCTGCACTGTGTATCTTGTGTCCAGACTGTCACAGTTCTAATCTATCTTATACCAAAAAGTAACAATTAAGGTGTTATTATAACCCACTGCTCGAGGGAAGAAAACATGCTGTGTCCATGCATGCCATAGAGGCCTCTTCAACATGGCAGAGCCTGCCCTCCCGATGGGAAGCTGACAGAGCGCTCAGAGTCATGGCGTACACTGCCAAGCTGATACTATCTTCCCAGAGCACACCCCCCCCCCCCACGCAGCCCTTCCCTGATCCATGAATAGAAGGCATTATTTGGCTGCATCCCTCCAGATGATCCAGGAGCCATATTTACAGAAAGTACCATTTGGTCACCATGTATGGTCATTTTTCAATAGTTCTCAGAATTTCAGGGATGGAAGCCTCTCCTCCTATAGAAGCTATAAATGACAAAACTCTTTTGTTCAAGACCAGCCACCTCATTTGAGATGATGGCTACACTAGAAGCCAGCCCCACTGCCTGCTTGTGTTCTCATTCCCTCCGCTAAGATGGCCCACGTCTCAAGGAGCTGAAAAAAGCCATTTCACTCACTCCCATCACCAAGACTCAATTTGCTCATGTGTAAATGGCTTCAACGACAATACAAAATCTCATGAAGTCTGATGATAATGTCAAGCAAGTCAGTGAGTTCCCAGTTGCTTGGTCATCTGGACTGGTGTTGAATGCCTCTTTGTACTAAGAATAATGAAGCTGGTCTGCAGGTCTAGAATGGGCGTCAGCCATGCTTGTCAAACAAGATTGCGGCATGCGCGTTGGCTGGTTGTATCTGGTGGAGAACGGAACAAACACCCACTCAGTACTATAGCATCTGCTTCCCAACTGCCCCAAGTGTACCTTCCCAAAAGCTTCCTGGCCTGGACTCACAGCTACCAAGACCCATGCACCCACGGACCTGTCAATGGGACGCAAAGGGCAGCTCTCTTACCTCAGAGAGGATCAGCTCTCCCCTTGTGACTATTGTAGCTCCAGGCAGTAGTAGGGCTGTCTGCTGGGACCACACTGCAGCCTGAATCCTTCCTGTGCTCCATCATGCCCCCACTTCCCTAGAACACTCCAGCAACCCCCCTGAATGTTATTCTTAAAGTTATACTTTCCCAGAGAACTCCAGAAGTGATATCACTCATGGCCTACTCCACTGCTCAGCAAACAGTAGCATTTGCCATTCTTTTTGCTGAATTTGTCAAATACTCCATACTCATTTTCTATAAAAAGAAACATCATGGATTTCTTTATGGATGAAGAAAAATGGTAGAGATAAAAAGAATTGAAATAAATTGTTATTGTCATTTAGATAGTCTTAAACTTTGTAGGCTAAACTGGCAGCAATTTTCTCCAGCACCAATTTATCACTTCTTGAATTACTCTACCTTTAAAGACAAACAAGAGGCCTGGTGTATGATAGCAGATCCTGTTGTTGTTTTTTTTTAAGTATATGCAAAGTTTCTGGACACGATGGCACATGCATGAAATCCCAGCACTCAGAAGGCTGAGGCATGAGAATTGAGAGCTCAATTTTGGCTACATAGCAAGACCTTGTTTTTTTTTTGTTTTTTTTTTTTTTTTTTAAAGATAATGTTCAGTTTACTGAGAAGGGCTGTTTCTTGTCCTCTTAGACGGCTCGTGTAAAATCCATTGCTAAAAGATACTGGATTCAAGGGTTTTGATTATTTCTATCCTACAATGCAGACACACTGGCAGAACCAGTGTGGGGCACAGATGGCTCTTAGGGATGCCGAAGCTTAGGATAAGGTCTTCTCTGTGCCAATAACTCCCTCTAGGCTCTTGGGCAGGTTCCAGATTTTTGCTGGACCCTACTTCTCTTACCAGCAAAACAAGGAGCTTACATTAAAAAGAAAGAAAGAAAGAAAGAAAGAAAGAAAGAAAGAAAGAAAGAAAAGGCCTAAGGTCCTTTCCAATAAGAAAAGCTTACACTTGCTTAACCTTGCAGGTTTTTTCCTCAGGCAACATAAATAAGTGAGATGTGGAGGGAAAGTGTAACAGCAAAGAAAATGTTAAAAGTGTCATAAATTCAAGTTACCCAATCCGCAAACGTGAATTACAGGAGAGACTATTAAATGAATGGGAACAGATTTTATAGCTTTATTTTCCTTTTGCAAGGTTTCCAGATAAATCATTGCCTATGGCACTGACTGTCATTTCCTTAACCTGGAGTGTTTGAATGCATAGCTTAGCAATACCTTGGACAAGCCATAAGTCAAAGGTAACATTTTTAGAAATTAACCATGTCTAGGTCTCTGCCTTGGGTCATGACATGCTGACATACTAGCATCTGTTAGGAAGTGGGTGTGGCATCAGGGTGACACACACTGTGATTTGCGACCCCACCCCCACCCCGCCCCAACTTCTGGTAGTAAGAAAAATCTTAGGACAAAGCTGCCATAATCACCCTGACCTGGGAAACAGGTTTAAGTGGACTGGTGTTTTAAAGCATGCTGAATTCGACTGCCCCCTAGAGGTGGCCTGAACAGTGGCTTGTGTGTTACATAAATTCTACCATGGAGAAAATAAAAAGGCCTGCCATGAGAATTTTTTCTTCTATTATTCCTTACCTATAAAGCATGGGTTCTTCAGCAATGTCTCCATTTATCTACTGCAGAAACACTTGGGCCCATGCAGAATACAAAAGTATGAAGATATTTTTCAACACACATCTTTGCTTTGTTTGTTGTTATTATTTTGTTTTGAGATAGGGTCTCACGTCTCACTATTAGTCCTGGGTGGCCTAGAACTTGCTACATAGATCAGACTAACCCAGAACTCATAGCTCCTTCTGCCTCTGCCTCCTATATGATGTATTTAAAGGTGTGTGCCACAATGCTTGACTTGTAAGCATATGTCATTACTGCTCCCATAGCTCAGTGGCTTTTCAAATACATGTTCTAGTGTTTTGCCTAAGGAAACTTTGTCTTCAGCATCTTCTCAGACTCATGAACTGACTGTGACAAAACAGAACAGTAAAGCTTTGGGGTCTCTGCAAAGCTTTGTCTTCGATTGGGTCTACAATTGTCAGATAAGCCAGAGCACCTGCGGCTCAGCCTTCTTATTTATAAAGTGAAGACAGTCACACTTGTCCCAAGCCTCAATGCCAAAAACACTCCAGAAGAAACGTGATGATCTGGCCAAGGTGGGTTGCTGCTCTGTTACTGACAAGCATTGACTTTACCAAACATAGATTTAAAAAAAAATTTTTTTTAATTAAAAGATGTCTGTTGGACTCATACTCCAACCAAGTACCAGGCATGGAGATAACCTAGAACCCCTGCACAGATGTAGCCCATGGCAGGTCAGTATCCAAGTGGGTTACGTAGTAATGGGAAGAGGGACTGCCTCTGACATAATCTGATTGGCCTACTCTTTGATCACCTCCCCCTGAGGGGGGAGCAGCCTTACCAGGCCACAGAAGATGACAATACAGCCACTCCTGATGTGATCTGATAGACTAAGATCAGAAGGAAGGAGAGGAGGACCTCCCTTATCAGTGGACTTGGGGAGGGGCATGTGTAAAGAAGGGGGAAGGAGGGTGGGACTGGGAGGGGAGGAGGGAGGGACTTATGGGGGGATACAAAGTGAATAAAGTGTAATTAATAAAATAAATTTAAATTAAAAAAAAAGATGTCTGTTGATTATAGCCTCAACTCCAGGAATTGGTTCTTAAAACACACCTGTCAAGTCAAAGTTTGGAGCAAACAGAAGCAAGGCAGTCTCTACAGAGCCAGGCTTCTTCCTAGCTCCAGAGAGTAGCACACACTGGAAAAGGTTGCTATCAGCTTGCAGCAATCCTGTAGCTCCAGGAGGGTGGCTGCCTTTCTCTTAGACATTATAGTTCAGGGACCAAAAGATGCAAAAAATGAGATAACAGCTAAAAGATAATCCCATCCTCCTTGGTAGCTGCCCTTGGGATGAATAAGAGATTATCATATCATGGCAGCAAGTGTCTTCTTGTCCCACCCCAAGTCTTGTCATTCTAGAAGAGTCTACCCTCATGATAATGATGAGTTCATTTGACAAATACATTAAATTTCATTATGTGCAATCCCAAACTTTTGGCCAACAAACATTAGCTTTACCAAGGACTACCAATGAGACCTAAAAACCCTGCAGCAAGGAGTAAGCTCTCTGTCTCCAGGGGGTAATTTAGTAGGTAGATTAGGAGATACTTGATTAAGAGTAAACCTCTCTTTTCTATGGATATATACAGTGTTTGTACAGAGGGGCTGAATGAAGTGGGGGATTAGGTCACAAATCCACAGGAAAAGCAGAGGACTTTTCTCAGAAGAAATATGCAAGTTACTCCACATTTGGGAAAACAGTCGTACTTTATTGGGAGGAGAGAAGGAAGACTAAGGAAGTCCACACAGCTTTATTTACAGAGTCGCACTTGGCTAAGGGCAGTCTGAAGACCCTGAACGAGGCATCTGAGAAACTCACTGTCAAATGAGATTTTGCAAGACTGCCTATAAGGACCTGCTACAACAAAACTCATTTGGTCCTCATGGGATTGAAATGTGAAAGAAAACAAGTATCAAAATAAATCCCAGAGAAAGAGAGAGGAGAGAGAGAGGAAGAGAAAGAAAGGGAGGGAGGGAGCTGGAGAGAGAGAGAATTTCTGCAAAAACCCTTGGTCCCCCACTCATGCCCCACACCAGCCGCCCATGTCTTCTGCAGACACACAAGTACTTGAACACTTCTCATCATTTGAAATCATTAACATCTCAGGTCACAGTGCAGCAACATGAAGAGATTTACCCACAACTCAAGGAGGTACCCCAAGTTCTATGCACTGAGGCAGAAAAATGCAAAAGAAGCAAAACCTCTCCAACTGGTTAAAAGATGATGATGTTAAATCCTAATGAAAGTTGGAACAGATGTGGATTCTCTTTTCAAGCTGAGTTGGGATGACCTTTCTCATCTTTCCATATGTTGAAAAAGATGGCTGAAATGAAACCCCCCTAAATCACCTCGCACCATGCCTACAAAACAGCCATGAAAAACTAGGAACTCAATAAATGCTTTTTGACAATGATGAATCTCTGAACACTGGCTGGTCAGGTTTCTTCTAATGGCAGTGCTTAGGTAAGTGTGCCATAATGTAGGAACATAGATCACTGTTAGAGCAACAACTTTAAGCTTGGGGAATTGAAAGAGAAATGAATTTAAGTCAGTGACGCGGAGAGATGAACATAAAGACATGAGGCTTAAAATTGTTGCTTAATATATGCATACCACTCTGAAGAAACAACTCAGCGAGCTTGGGAACTCCATCAGGAACTGTATGTTCACCAAAAGCTATGTATTTGAGGGTTTTATGTTTGGTACACTTCCTCTGCTGGGAGATTCCAACGCTAATTGGAAGAACAAAGTTAAATGAAAGTCCCCTGGGGGAAAATATGGACATACCAGTTTATATAAAGTGAAAATTGAAATTATTTCTAGCTGTTCTGTAATCTATTTGTTTTGTTAGTTTGTTTTAGTTTTTAGAATTCTACTAGAAGAACAAGAATAAATGGGAACACTCACTCGCTTTTTAAAGGAATTGCTGTGGGGCTTAATCACTGGTAGAGAAGAAACTTTACAGTTCCCTGGGAACCTATAATTTGGAAACGGAAGCACACAAGAACAGACTTTAGTTTTCAGGCAATAAATTGAAGAGAACTCTGTAGACATACAACAGAAAAGGAGCATAAAATATTGGCTTGTGTGTTTCTTAGAATATTCGTTCATTAACTCGATAAGCTGTACAGGGAAATATGTAGCCAAAACCTACAAAGATGTCCATCGGGACTTCAAACTGGCATGTTTATTCAGCAAGCAATGAGAGGTGGGATGAGGGAAGCATCCCATTCTGGTAAGGACAATTTAGTGTGAATCTCAAGAAAGATGCCTTGTTGAAAAGTCTCCATATGCGCTCTGACGAGACACACAGGAGCACAAAGCCCCAAGGCCCAACATAAATACGGTGCTTCCATAATCTGTGTCCTGGGAAAAGTTCTACAGAATTTACACAAGAAAATCATCATCACTCACATCCACCTTTATACAGTTTAACATTAACTTGAAAAATGTGTGAATATTTCTTCCTTATCGTTCCACAAGGTGCTTTATTGGATATGTTCATTGAATAAGGCCACACTCTATATTCTATTTGTCTCATCAGGGTGAAAGAGTCACCAAGTATCTGTTGGGTGATACTCTCCAAGTCCACCATCTCCTGTGGCTGAACTCATCATCAGCCTCTCTTGAAAGAACTGCTAGTTATTGAACACCACAGTGTGGTGTTCCCTAAACCTAATCTTATTGCATGCATATCAGGGATGGCAGTGCTCACTCACAATCTCTGTTCAGGGATGGAAGGGCTGGAGAGATTCTCTGCTTCACTTCGGTCCACAAAGGACCAGAATTTGAATGTTGAATTGGCTACCTCTTAGTTCTTTATCCTTCCCTTCCCATTCCTTGTCCATGAACATTTGTATACATATATGAAGTCAAATCAAGAACACTATCTTCCTACACATATGTGTAACCTCCTTTGAGAACCAAGTTATTTTTCAAACCAAAAGAACACCTCCAGGTGAATATTAAACTATCCCCACTCTTCAATGGACACAGTGAGGAAGGTAGGGTCCATTCTAACTATTACTTAGTACCAAGAGAATCCAGTGGGAGAGAGTATAGGCTGGGAAACAGATTATAAACCAAGGAACAATTCACATACAGATGTACAAACTCTCAGGTTTCACATAAAAATTCACACTGATGACTTACCTGGGACAATCAGAAGTTCCCATGACTCAGTTTAGTATAATGCTCAGCAGAATTTAGTGACCTGTACTCCTTAGGTGAGGCACAGATTCCTGAATTCCCTATACCCCTCCCCCAGTTATATACACACACTCCTGCCATGAAATTATGTTAAGAAGCAACAACAACAAAAAGGCACGTGCCACATCTGTCCTTGACCTGGAGGCTCCATTTTTGCCTGTTATCATTGTATCCTGCAGAGAGCAGCGGAAGCCCTGAGCAGGTGAAGTCCTGAATGAATGCTTGTTGACAGAGGCAAAGCCATATCAAGAACCTCACAGCCACAGGCTCGGCGGGATGACAGAGCCTTCCACCGAGACTGAATGTGAATGTTGACGTGTATACAGAAAGTGTTCACCATAGTGTTTTCATCCTGAATATTCATGACCTGGACACTGCTCCCCTTCACAGACTACTCTTGCTGAAATGAACTAAACCTGTCTCCTTGAGTCAACTGTGACCCATAAGCCCGGCCTCCTTGTTTTTCTTTATTTAATAACCCTGCCTCCTTGTCCAGCTGTATGCTGACAAGAATCCTGCCATCCTGGTTGACGCTATATAATAAACACATGTGTTTCTAGGATGCTGCAATTTCTCCAGCTGAGAGCCCAGGTCACTTGATCCCAGCTGTCTGTCCACATGTCCATCTGTCTTCACTCCTTGGACAATCCAGTCTGATCCATCCCTGAAGCCATTCTGGACACAGCAGTGTCCTTGTTTAAACAATAAACAAAATGGTAATTCTTTAACTTTATCATTACTTTTTTTTTTTTTGTAACCAAATGTTTATTTCCACAAGAGACACATATGCTAAAGCAAAGACAGTACCTATACAGTAAAAATCTGACACTGGATCAAGAGTGTGAGGCTGGGTTTCATGTCTCAGGGTCTGATGGGTCAGTGGTTATGGCAAGGGGTGCTCTCTCACTATTGCTGCTGACAATACTTGGTCAACAATATTTACATAAAGTGCTGATACATAGCTATGTTATAAAAAAGGATGGTCTCCGGGGACATTACAGGCTTCCCTGGACAGCTGTGTAGGTCAGGTGATGGTGTGCTCTATCAGATGGCTGTTGGCTCTTCAGGGGAGGCGCCCTGCTGGGGCCTCAAGAGCTCCAGCTTATCTGCATCATATAGCTTGCCTTGTATTTGGCCAACATCATTACAAAAACCCCTGGTTTCACTTCTGCTTGAGGTTCAGTGCTCATCTCTTTTAACTCAGAGTATTCCGTGTGTGTGTGTGTGTGTGTGTGTGTGTGTGTGTGTGTCTTTCTCTCTCTCTCTGTATGTGTGTCTTTCTTTCTGTGTGTGTCTCTCTCTTGTTTTTCCCTACCTCCTGTATGCTTCCTCCTTTCTTCCTTTTAACAGAGTGTCACTATGTAGGCCAAGCTGGGACTTCTTCCTGTCTCAGTGTACTGGTGCTAGGATTACAGTCCTAACCCCCTCCCCACCCCTGACTTGAGGCCTTATTTGAAGCCTCTTTTAGAAGCTATCACTATTAGAGCAATGGGCTCCTACTCTATTTCTAAATACCACATCTATTTAGTTGGGTAAAATCATGAAGTCAAGGCACCCAATCATCACAAACATAGTGAAAAACAAATCAAATTAGCGGGCTCCAAGCTTTCAAACACACAAACCAAATTCTGGCTGATACTTAATACTTAAAGGGTTTAACAGACTAACATATAAACAGAAAGTACTTATAAAAACACTAATATTAAGAATGAGGAGCATCTACTGCATCTCAGCCAATCCGCTGAAAATTCGGGCAAGTGGGAGAATCACTCCCTATTAACCTTAACCAGAGACATTTCCATCTAAATTAATTGTGACTACTTTTTATTGCATTTCAAATGTTATCCTTTATTTGGGGTGGTCAGGAATGCAACTGAGTAATTCCAGACCATGTTATCTTTTATGAACTGGTCTATGAGGTAGTTATCAAGGCCCCTTAAGAAAATACTGCTCTACAAAAGTTCATGGGCCAAAACAAGACATTAATTTCCATAACTAGATGTGTCCTGAAAAAAAGAAGAAATTGCTACACAGAGAAAAGACACACATGTTGATGCTTAATGTATATTAAAGCTCAACTATGCAAATACTCTGCACATGCCACACGGCTTTTTACTGTGTTTGTGTGTGCATGTGCACGCATGTCTGTGGTGCACATGTGACTCGGCAACCTGTGGGGGTTAGTCATTTCCTTCTCCCATGTGAGTTTCAGGAAACTACCTCTTGTGGTCAGGCTCAGCAGCAAGTGCCCTTACCCTGTGAGCCACCTCCCCGACCCCAAGCAACTTTTTTAAAATGATTTTTCATCTTTTCTTTTTGTTCTAAAAACAGTCAATTATCAGCATTTATTATAAGCACAGCCTGTGCTGAGAGCACTTCAGAGCTCTTTAGAAGCACCGACTCAGCCTTAACAGAACTTAAAGCAGAAGCAAGCATTCCTGCTTCTCAGACGAGGCTGTAGGAAGCTAAGCAGTCCTTCCAGGAATTCTCAGTTCAGATATTCTGAACCTTGGAATGAAATCCAGAGCCAAGAGAGGAATAACAACAGTAATTCCTTCAATGGGAACTTTCACTCCAAGCACATGATGATTTATGGTTTATGCTCAGACTGTACGGTGCCCTGCCAAGTTGTCAAACACTTTTCGATGGTTCGGAGGCCTGGAGGGGGAGGGGAAAGGCTGTCTCTGTTGTTCACTTCTCACATCTCAAGTGCACTGGGGTCAAAGTCCGTGAACCCACAAGGACTCTACCATTTCATGGTTCCCTGCCATCCTAATTCTCTAAAATTCTCATCTAAGGAGAGTTAGATTTTAGCTAAGTCCAGGGTCTGCCACCTGCTAACTGGGAAGCACACTGTTTTCATTTTCAGACACAACATGGGGGCTCCAGTCACTCAGCTATGACATAGCTCTGTTATTTATTCTTCCCAACCCTCCAGTTAGCAGGA
Organism: Psammomys obesus; assembly: GCF_907164565.1. Lineage (NCBI taxonomy): Eukaryota > Metazoa > Chordata > Mammalia > Rodentia > Muridae > Psammomys > Psammomys obesus. The sequence goes on along the minus strand of NW_026591918.1, from coordinate 5,718,015 downwards.
CTTATTTCTATCTTGCGTGTTGTCACCTACTCCCCCTTTAGCGGAGGAGGGATCTAGGTGAGACTAAGCATTTCTCCTGGGCTCCAGGTAAATCAACAACCTAATTGAGGCCCACCAACGTGCACCTCTCACCTCTCCTTGCATGCTTCCTATGACGGCTAGACGGCTATTCTCTTCCTTCGCAGGGGCTGCCTTCCATGAAGACAGACTGGCTTCCAGCCAGCACCTATAGAGAAACTTCCTAACCCTTTAAGCCACAGGATTCAGGCAGACGGAAGAAGAGAACAAAGCATTCTTGCAGGAGGATGGAAGAAGAGAGGGTCTATCCCCGCAGGGTGATAGAAACGGAGTACAAAGTGTCCCGGAAGGAAAATGCAGAGAGAAAAGCATCCCTGTGGAGAATGAGGGGTAGAAATCAAAGCATACCTATACAGAGATGTAAACAGAGAGCAAAGCACTCTGCAGGAAGATAGGAATGGAGAGCACAGCGCCCCTGCAGGAGGATGGAAGCAGAAGCTGATACTGCTATTGGGATATCTGAATTCAATCAGGGTGTAGTTGAATGGAGACTTTGCAGTTAATTTAACCATAAGACTTCCAGTTATTGAGTTCATGTCTGAGACAGTCCCTGTTCCCCTAACTAAGGAACCCACTTAGATACTGAGCTGCGATGGGCTATATCTGGGCAGGGGTTCTAGGTTATCTCCATTCATGGTCCTTGGTTAGAGAATCATTCTCATAAAAGACCCCTGTGCCCAGATATATTTGATCCTTGTGGAGCTTCTGTCCTCTCCAGGTCATACTAACTCCCCCTTCTTTCATATGATTCCCTGCACTCTGCCTAATGTTTGGTTATGAGTCACAGCATCTGCTTTGATACACTGCTAGGTAGAGTCTTTCAGAGGCCCTCTGTGGTAGGTTCCTGTCCTGTTTCTTGTTTTGTCCTATTTCCAATGTCCATCCCATTTGTCTTTCTAACTAAGGATTGATCATCGGAGCAGCCTTGCTAGGCCACAGAAGAGGACATTGTAGCCAGCCCTGAAGAGACCTGATAAGCTAGGATCAGATGGAAGAGGAGGAAGACCTCCCCCATCAGTGGACTTAGAGGGGGGCCGGAAGGAAATGAGGGAGGGAGGGTGGAATTGGGAAGGAATGAGGGAGGTGGCTATAGCTAGGATACAAAGAAAACAAACTGTAATTAATATAAAAAATAATAAATTTTTAAAAAAGACTTCCAGTTTTTATAGTTCAAAAAAAGTTGTACTCCACAATTCATGCTTAAGAGCCCTGTAGCTCAGGTAGCATGCAGTGTGATTGGGGTACCAGCAAATATACATAGGGCTGCAAATCCTCCAATACTAAAGCAGTCAGTGAAAGGTGCCTTCACTGCTGTGTCTCTCTACATTCATTCATTCATTCATTCATTCATACACGAGTCCTTCAGAATCTTTCTATGACTTCCAGTTACACCATATGTAAAAAAGAAAAATCAACATTGTTGTGAGGAATAGATGTTGCAAATAATATATGTATGACATTAAAATAAAACTAAGGTGTTCTTCACCATAGTTTTTAATCTTAGTTTTAGTTATTATCTCAGTCTTTAGACTTCAATATAACATCTGTGACAGACAAAAATATTAAAATCTCAACCCTTGGACAGGACCTGTCAAGAGTAGTAAGGAAGCTATAGGCACAATTCAGCTAGAACCCATGGGCCAGAGTTGAAAAAACAGCCCAGTCTAAGTTACTGTGGAGTCTAGATGAAGCATCCGTGCAAAGGGCAGTCAACATAGAGCCACCAACAAATGCCTGACTACGAAACTTCTATGTGTGATGCGATACAGACTTTCCTGCTCCAGAATAATTATTCATTTCTCTTTTGGTCAATTAGAAGGATGAACTATGAGTACAGAGTGGAATTATCTACTTCTATCTCCAAGGAGGAAACTAATATATAACTGCCTGAAGACACTAACTAATAAGCAGAATTTAACGTGAACTCAAGCCAAGTTGAACTCAAATTGCTCTGTTTAAAGACAGGACTGGAGTAAATAAAAGCACTTCAAAGCCAACGTCCTGTTTCAGCTTGAATGTTTTATTGAGCACACAGAGAGAGTTCTGTTCCAAAGCAGACACGGGTAATGAGGAGAAATTGGTGTTTTGGTCCAGCCGTCGCTTTCTGAGGTAAGTCTATCACTGAGAGATAACTATATCCACTACATTCACCGAGAAGACAGAATAACGATCTACTTTGGAACCTTGGTTTTTGTAAACTGAGATCAGAGGAATGCATCCGAATGCCTTTTGTGATAATGACAGGCATCCCTTCCCCACCCCACACAACTTAAACACACTTCCAAACAGAATCTACTTGCCAACCATGTAATTGCAGTCCTTACCTTTTAAGTTGAGATACAGGAAGGAATCATCTCTGTGGACCATTTCCAGAATTTTTCAAACTCAGCTCTTCTTGATCATTTCAGAAATGATGCTTTCTACTGAGTAGACTTATTGCATTCCCTGAGGATATGCCAGACCCAAGGTAAAGTCAAGTCCACCATTCCTGTGCATAAGTTCCTGTAGCACTAGATAGAGCCCACAGTTCGTGTCTAAACTTTTAGGAAATAAGATGCCAAACCTGAACTCACCTGCAGGTGCTGGGAGTTGTCAGCCATGCTATCTTCTCGCCGGCGGACTTCTTCTAATAACTGGGCATTTTTCTTCTTCTCCAACTGTTGGTTGTGCTTGAGGTTGGCCACCTTCTTATTCTGATCTTTCATGTGCCTGAGGAAAGCCAGCACAGCATGGTTATAATTCAACTACAGGGAAGGCATGTGTTGTCACAGCAAATCCAGCAAGTACTAGGTGCAGACTATCCTGGCACCCCCTAAGGAAGATAGGGGTTCTAAGAATCCTACATCTATCCAAACACAAGATTGTGGGTGCTGAGCACCCACAAATGGCAGGTGTCAGGATGGCACTTGAGTGTCAATGGTGAGTGAAACAAGTGTAGTTTTCATGCAGTAAATGCCGGAGGAAGACAGACAAATACCAAGAGATACAATTTGGGTTTCCTAAAGTTGATGGAAGTAAACAGCATGCCATGAGAGATAATGGCATGCATACATGGATAGACAGATGATGGAAGGAGATGAATTTAGACATTGTGGTCAGGGAAATGTTTCCAAAGCAGGTCAAGGGAGCCAACTAGAAGAAGCACCCCAGGTAGAGGCTCCCCCACAGAGGAGCGAGCTCTCCAGGTAGAAAGCTCCTTAGGTAGAAAGACAGATGAAATTTGACTTCAGGGAAACAGAGGGCTACAAGAATACTGCCAAGGTGGGAAGGGAAGTGAGGAAAGAGATTGGTCACCAAAGACTAGTGGACAGGGTACATGAAACCCAGTGGTCTGTGAGGCAGTGTTTGCTTTCTTCTAGGTAGCTGCTGTTCTCATTATTATTGCTCTTTTGGATCATGTTCTTTTCTGAGATCATAATACATTACTTCCACTTTTAAAATAACAACCCGGAGTCTCTAACCAAACACACTGGTAACACATAGCTCAAAGTAATAGTTTGGCTAAATACAGTGTTTCCCAAGGACCTGGTACTTGGGGTAAAAGTTCATAGGATGCCAAATCCTAACAGCATAAAGTGCCAAGATGGAAAAAGACAAAATATAAAAAGTGGGTTAAATTAAAAATGGGAATTACAGGCTTAATGTAGACAATTACAGCAGAAGCATTTAGCAGAACATTCCACAGATTTAGGCAGCAGGTCCATTGCAACTATGATAACTCTAATCTAACATGTAAGGAGGCAGGAAAGCAGCACCAAGGTCTGGGGATCAGGGACATGAAGAGGAGGCTAAGGAATGAAGCCTTGGCATCCTTTCTAATCCCTTCATTCCTGTCCTCAGCACTTCGAGGACAGCAACCCCTGGCTCCCAGGACAGCAGACTGAGGAATATAAACAAAAAGAGAACTGGATGATAAAGAGCAAAAACAGATGAAGGCAGCTCTCCACGAGCTACTCTTCCTTTAGTCCTTACAGGATGGCGTACTCCTCTCCATCCCACTCCAGGAAAGTGACACACAAGAGCAATACACCTGCAGCTCACCAATTTGGGTAGACCAGCTGACTAGCAAGCCTCAAGGACTCTACTGTCTCTACATGTCCAGCCCGTGGAATGCAAATATAAAACTCCTTTTATTTTTTTAACACAGGTGCCGGAGCCCTGAACTCAGCTCCTCATGCCTGTATAGAAAGTAGTTTGCCAAAAGAACTAACATCAAACCTGGGTTTTCTTACCTAGAGAACACTCTCAAACAGAAATAATTTTATATTAATGTATACCATTAAACAGAACCAACTGCTAAATGTCCCTTACCCAAGTATACACAAATAAAATAAAGTTCAGTTGGCAAGTGTTTATATAAGGAGCTCATATAGTATTCTCTAGGTAAGCCAAACACAAAGAATTCATTTCTACGGAGATGACAGTGGTTTTTAGATAGATAGATAGATAGATAGATAGATAGATAGATAGATAGATAGATAGATAGATAGACAGATGATGCCGGATTTCAAGTCCACATATCTTTTAAAGCTTTTCTGCACTTGGAATGAATGGCTAAGAAAAATGAAGATATAAAGTTCTGTGGTTATAGTGGGGACTCTCTTCAGCATTTTCAGTCATTTCCTCCAACACTGCTTTATTGAAAATGCAGAAGTTGACAAAAGAAAAGCTGGATCGCAAGTGGCGCTGCTTAGGACATGGGCCTATCAGATAAGCGGGGCCGTGTGGTAAGAATAAGCAGTGTCCACATGACTATCGCCAGCAGCAACCCTGCAGATGCCTTCCCTGTGAGGTACAGTGGCTTTCAGATACATTTCTAGTCGCTAGACTCTCTTCTAATGTCCATGAAAACTGAGAAGGAAGGGAGTCCTTCTCCTTCCAAGGTAGGAAGGAAGGAGAAACAAGGGTTGCATGCAGAGAAGGTTGGTAGAGCTCCAGGTAGGAAACAACTCTTCATTCTAGGCAGACTGCTGAAATGGTAACTGGGAAGGCAGTTAAAGGAAATGTAGTGAGAAATGTAGCAAGCCCAGGTTCCTTGCTTAGGACATGGTGTCTGCGCAGCTCAGTGGTGCTCAGTGACAGCATGGCCACTGTGAGGTTTTCTGGGACACTCACAGCGTCCAGTAACAACAGCTGCAAGAAGCCTGCCTGGTCCCTCATCTTTCCACCCGCAGAATCACACCGGAGTAAATCAAGGTGGTGACCTCGAAATAGCCTTCTGTGTTCTTAACGTTTGGAAGGCAGGTCTGCAGGGGCATAGACTGCAACACTCTCTTGCTGCTAAAATCTCTGAGGAAAATGCCATTTGTGTCTGTTTCTTAACTCCCACCCAATGGGCAACTCTGCAGTCCCGTGGGGTTCACTTGAGTTTTGTTCCCCAAGGTATTGCCATTTAGAATGCATCTAAGATACAAATGAAAGAATAAAGAGGTTGGAGAGACAGCTTAGCACGTAAGAGCTCTTGCTGTGCAATCATGAGGACTGGGGTTTGGGTCCCAGCACTCCTGTAACAGGCTGGGCATCCATGTGTGCCTATAGCTTTAACTTCCAAGGTGCAGTAAAGACAGTAGGATTGTGGGGCTCTCCAGTTCCCAGCCTAGCCAGGAAAACACAGGTACCAGGTTCAGGGAAAGAATAGGCGGAAGGTGATACAGGCAGGCACTTAACCCTTCTCCTGGCCTCTGGGTCACCCAATAAACACATAAATAAATGAATCATTAACAATAATTAAATAACAACAAAAGGGAGGAATGATTCATTGAAAAGTATAATGGTACACTCAGTCTCAATACTGAAGTTAAACTGACTGGTCTCATAGAGGGTTCCAAGTGTTTAAGAGTTTGGATTAAATTTTTCCAATAGGTATACAGATCATCAGTGGCTTTGAACACAGAAGCCTGCTCTTTCCACCTGAACACTCTGTAAAAGTAGAATTAGAAAGTGTTCTGTAAGTTCTGGTTAGATCATGTGAGGCTTAGACCTCCAGAATTAGACTGGAGAATGCTGGGCAGGAGGAATACATGTTCCCACAAAGGCAGAGATGTGTGCATTTGTATTTATGTAGGAGAAAAGCAAAACTTCTTTTGAAATCTTAGCAGAAGCACCAGGATGTCACTTTTTACCTACCTACTCTAAACAACTTTCAAAACTGGCACTATTGTCAGGGAGGATATAGAACCCAGCTCTCTCCTGTGTGCTCAGGGGAGGCTAACGCAAAAAGCACTCCTGAACTAGTTTGGCGATATTCAAAGTGCACATACCTGTTTGCCAAGATTCTTTCTTCTAGGAAAGAAACTCACAAAAGCACTTGCACACAAACATGATACACTCACAAAACCTTTTACACCAAGCCACAGAAATGGAAATTTGACAACTTTCACGTGTCCATTCGAATGCAATTGACTACAGAATTGAGTACATTAGCAGTATAAGATCCAGCTAGCTAAAAGACTAAAATGGGATGAAAAACTTCCAAGACATCATAAACAGGCAAAGCGGATATTAGGATGATATGTACAGTCTTGATTATATGTGAAAATATAAACACATTTGTATACACACAAACATAAATGGGAACTTCTGGAAATCTCACATCGGTCTACCACGCTTGCTACTAACTACTGAAGAAGGAAACAAAATAAACAAAACTTTGAAATAGGATTGTGGGAAAAGGGAACTTCAATTTGTAGTGTGTATGTGTAATAAAAATACAAGAAATACACAGACATTAGACAAAAGGCACAAATTAATGACTTCTGACCAGTCAAAACATGGAGTATTATCATTCTCAGCCAAGAAGTAATCACTATTCTAAGTTCTACATATCATTTCTCCCCTTCTTGAACTTCATAGACACCATGCGGTGTGTGAGCTTTTGTGTCTAACATTTTCACTGAGCATAAAATTAAAAGAGTCATCCATAACTTTTTGCGTGTGGCTGTGTACCTGTAGTGAACATGCATGTATGAGTGTTTTCACATGTTTCTGTGCACATGTACATGACTATAAATGCATGTAAAGATGCAAGACTAACTTCAGGAGTCTTCCTCAGTCATCCTCAACCTTATTCATTGAGACAGAATTCCTCGAGAAAGCCCGAAGCTTGCTTACACAGCTTAATATAGCTAGCCACCTTGCACTAAGCAATCTCTTGTTTCTGGCTGCCCAGTGATGGAATCACAGGTAGGTTGCATCCTGGCCAGCATGTATGTGATGCTGGGGCTTGAACTCAGATCTCTGTGCTTGCAAGGCAAGTGCTTCACCCACCGAGCCAACTTCTGAGTGTGCATGCACAGTTGTGTGTTTGTGCGTGTCCATTCCTTCTTATATCAAATAATTCTGCTATCTGAATATTATTACAGTTCAGTTAATCTATTTGTTGTAAAGGACAATTAGCCCATATACATTATTTTGCTGTTATTAATGAAGTGTTCATAAACTGTCTCATACCAGACTATTGTGGAAATACACTTTCATTCTCTTACTAAATAACCCAAATTTAACCAGGAACAAAAGAGGGCACAATCCTTGTGCAAGCCCATGTCTAGAAACCAATCTGCATTTAAGTGTGCCTGTATTGCAGTGGTCTTTAGAACCAGATTTTCTGGGCTGCCATCAGAAGTTTCTGACTTTCTAGCTGGGGCTGGCATTACCCTCTCCATGCCTCAGATTTTTCACATTTGAAACTGGGCTCACAACTGTATCTAACTCAAAGGTCACTGCGTAGGTCGATGGCTTCATCCAGGTAAAAAGCTTAAAACAGACCCTGCATGTTCATGCTCTACTGAACTCTCAGCTTACAGTGGTACTGTAATCATATCTTGAGAAACACTGAGCATGTGTATTTAGTGTCTCGGTTTTCATATATAACGAGTGTTGTGAGTGCCTCGCACCATGGGCTTTGTATCACATCAGTCGGTGCCTCTGTCATGTGCTGAACTTCGCTGGCACTTCCTTTCTAATGAGTTACATGCCTGACAGGTTCTCCTGCTAGAAGCACTGTGGAAGGTGCAATCCTGAGCATACAAAATGGAAGCCAACAGTCTATATTCTATGCAGAATTTCTGACAATAAAAGGTATTACTTTTAACCACAGAGATGATTCCACTTTTTGGAGCTTGTAAATACCACTGAGTACTTTAGCACAGCTATAAATTTGAGAAAGCTACCATAAACATCCTAAGGATATTCTTACAGCAATTAAAAAGCTGCTATACATTGTAGGCAGAAGCATTATGACTGCAGCTACTTGAACCCCATGTCCTCCTAGCAAAGACTCATAAGACAAGCCAAAATCTGAGGACTGGGTTGGAGACTGAGGCAGGTCTCTTGGCCTTTGCATACCTGACAACATCACGAGATCAACTATTTGGCCATAGTTTGGTAATAGTGCACTGCTTAAGTCCTTGTCAAAACCCACGAGCAGATGCCCAAACCACCTTGCTAAGTTCTCTGAGTTGGCTTCACTCCTCACATCTTTCCTCCTCCTGCCTCCTCCATGGTGCTCGAGGTTACCCAAGAACCCAGAGATAAGGCCACCCTCAGAAACAGTCTTTTAAAGATATGCTCAACATGCATGGACTGATCCCAGGCTCCCTGCACATATATAGCAGATGTGCAGATTGGTCTCTATACGGATCCCCAAACAACCGGAGCAGGGACCCTCTCTGACTCTGGATCCCTTTTGGATCCTGTCCTCATAACTGGGCTGCCTTGTCTGGCCTCAGTGGGAGAGGATGCACCTAGTCCTGCTGTGACCTTATGTGCCAGGGTGGATTGGTACCCATGGGGAACCTCCCTGTTCTTTGAGGTTTAAGAAAAGAGGCTGGAGAAGTGGGGCTTCTCAGGGGCAAAGTATACCTCAGCTTTCTACCTGCTAGCATCAAGTCCTTCTAGAAAACCTTCCTTAGATAACATGGTACCAACAGGCAGTTCTTAACTCAGCTCAGCAGAAATCTGACTCATTACAGACCAAGGAGATCAGGAATCATACAGTAAGAAGCTCAATATAATAAGAAGCTCAATATAGAATATAGTAAGATGCTTAAGACCAAGATTTCTCATCATTCCCTCATCAAAGCATCTCTTAAGAGGCCTACAACCTTGACACTAGCACTCAGTGACTGCTTTGTAAACATCAGCCATATTACTCTGCTCTCATTTTTTCTACAGAGTGTGTACTCAGCTACTAGCCCTCATCCTTGACCTTCCCACCCAAGCCAAAAAGACGCCAGGAAGATATAGCATGAGGTAGTCATGATTCATGAGCAAAAGCCCTATGTTCTGTAGGCATTTCACTCTGAGAGGGGCTCTGAAGGGCAGCCTTCCTTCAGGTATTGTTATTTTCCTTCATCCTAACCCTGCAGAACCCCCTTCCACCAAAGGGCCTTTTAATCTACTCAAACTGACAAGGCTAGCTATCATTGGACTAGATAATTAGCCAAAAATGTTTTTAAATCTTACACTAAAGGAAAATACAAATGAGAATTGTTGTCTGCTGCTGATACAGGAGTAGCATGGAATGTTCCTCGTTATAAAGATTACTTGAAAAATCAGACTAAAACGCTAAGAGTGTGTGGGGAAACAAACAAGCCAACCTGGGTATTGCTTCCCTACTTAAACTTATATTCATTCAATCATTGCAGGTCTCAAGTCACTGAGGAAGCATGTAATGTGTCGGCATTACAGGGCATATGTCACCTACTTAACCTTCCTATGGTCTTATTAGGAAGGTCTCATGTACTTGTTCCTTTCACTGAAGAAGAAGCTGCCCAAAGTTGCAGAACTAGTTACATCAAAGTCTCAGTTGGTCCATCACAGAAAATACTTTTTCCCACTTTGGTCCTTCACGTGTATACATGCCAACCAAGTAGAAAGAATAGTGTAGCATTTTCGATTGTATCTTCCACTCTCAGGTAGCTGTAGCAAGGTCTAGGAATCAGCCAAGGAAAATCTCAAGACTTAGTCTGTGTTCTGTGGGTCTAGCCCCTTTAAGTGACATCGAACTGAATAAGATGATCCTGGGAATCAACCTGATGGGGTGTTAGAGAACTTAGACACAAATGAGGTGGCCACACCAGAAGGTGAGCTATGCTCAAGGGAGAGGACCTAAAAGTGTGCACCTCACAGTGGCAACAGTGTGATGAACTGAGGGCCAGCCATGAAGCCAAAACAAAGCCAGGAGGTACTGCGACTTTCCTGCCACTGCTGTTCTTAATATGACCACCTTCAAGTTACAGAGTCTTATGAATCAATCTCACTAGCCAAACTGTTTCTTGACTATCACATTCTGAAATTTCACTGTCTTAGACTTTTATTCCTGTTATGCATACTGATTCAGAGACAAGTATGAGGATGAGAAAAAACGAGTGAAAATAATGTCAGAACTTCAACAACAACAACAAAAATAAAAGAGAAAGACAAAGCAGCAAGAATAACACTTAGGTTATTCAATGGCTCCTCTGAGGATAGAACTTTGGAAGCATGAGGTAAACTCAAAACAAGGCAAGACCTAAGATAAAACCCTGCCATGTTTCTACTTCCTATCTCCTTTGGCACACCATTTGCTTTTAAAACAACAACAACAAAATGGAATCTGAATACTTAAAATCAAACATTCATATAGTTGCCACAATTCCATGGAGCATTGTATCCTTCTAGAAGCCCATGCCTCTACTGCTAGACACAGGCACATTAGGGCCAATTTGGTGGAGTGTCAGCTGTATTTACAGTTTGGGGTAATATAAAAACATATGGAAACTGTGAAAATTGACTCTCAGGAGACTAATGTTAGAAGAAACCAACATTCCACAGTCTGGCCCGAGGTTGGGGCAATTTGCCCAAACAATATACAACCAGAACAACCTCCAAGCATAAGGGTACTTGGTGTGAGCAAGACCTGTTTTTACTGCATCCAGTCTGGAACTGGACTAAAGCAACTCAGACAGAAAGTAGGGTGGAAGCAGGCAGCAATCACACAGGATGATTTTTTACATCAGAGTACAGAAAAAAAGTGTTGGAGTTTTGATTCTTTGTTATGAGAAATCAATTGAAAAAAAATGCTGTTGAATAATAAAACTCCTCCTGTTTTCAGAAGTCAGAGTCCATATGAAGTGCTGTGCTAAAGGTTGTAAAAAAATATCTCTGCTGAACGAAATAACATACTGACATGGAAGAAGCTTTTATTCCCACTCTACACAGGAACAAATGGAGGTGTACAGAGGTGATTTGCATCACGTCATATGGTTTCTAAGTAGGGGACACAGAATGCAAGCCATTGTTTCTGGGATGCCAGAGACCACAGTCTTATCTGTTCTACTACAGAACAGTAAAAACATGTGGGCTCTTGGCCACAGAATGATACAGAGCTTACTAACTAGGCCTAGACACTCAGTTGGGAAAGTTAGCTCCGATATAGCCAGTTATTCTATGCATTCTTTGGAGCATTTGGTCCCACCGAAGTGTGGCTTATTAGACTATCCCCCAAAACAATTTGGACTGGTGCTGAACTTGACAGATTGAAGCACAAAATATTGCCATGAAACTATCATCGCCAAACGTCACTTGGCTACATCCGTATAGCTTCTGTGGTTTGATAGCACGGGCATGGTCTGAGCAGACTGAAATCAGGGTATCATCATGGTTGCATTTCTCCCCTTTCGTCTTAATGCAGAGAGGACGGAAATCTAAGCCCATCCCACTACTGGCGCTGTGCCTCCCCTCAAAGCTGTGAGCCGGCTGGAGGCTGCCCTTGGTCCCGAATAATGCACTGCACTCCTTCCCATGCAGTCCTCCATCCAAACGGTCTGCAACATGGCTCTTAAGTTCTTTTAAGCTCGTAGGAGAGTCACTCCAGTCTACTCATATGGAGTCTCATATAACATCATGGGAATGATACACCAACACCCGTATCACATGACATACTTATACATGAGAGTGGATACTGTCACCTTTGCCATTTTCCATCCTCTGCCCATGCTTAAATAGACAAAGGTATAAGAGGTTATGAATACCAGGGGAAAGAGATCATGGAAACCTTGTCAGAATTCTGTCTCCCTGAATTATGTACTAACATGGAGAGGAACTATTTCTTGCTGTAGTATAGAAGCCACTAACTTCATATAGCTAATGAATATACGAACGTGGCTACTGCATCCATAGAACTACTTTTCAATAGCACTTAGTTTAATATTTTAAATTTAAACCGTCACAGAGTAGTAGCAGCTACCACACTGGACAGCAGACTTGGGCATTAATTAATGTACAAACTATATACTAAGGTTAAATATTGGCTTTTGTACTATATTTTCACAAGTTTTGTAATCTTTTTACTGATAATTTCAAGCAATTCTTAGGGACCGCTTGCCTCAATATCTACTCAACAGAATTAATTTTTCATTGTTCTAAACCATTTTCAACACTACAACCTAAAGGATCTTAAAGGCCGAGGCAACAGCTGAAAGGGTTGCGGTCATGTGTGTATCTTTGTCCTTTCCCAAGTATTTATGCGATGGCAACACACTACAAAACAAATGTCTGTTCTTTTCTGCTCTTCTTCACATAACCCAAACCTCTTCGCTTAGTCTGATGTGAAGGAGTAAAACACCACTTTCTTGGACACGGCCTCCGCATAGCCAATCCCTTCCTTGGACATGGCCTCAGCATAGCCAACCACTTCCAAACATCACTGCAGCATCACCGTTTCAGGGCTTTTCCTAACTCACAGGTTCCAGGCAGTCTTCCAGAATCACTAGTTCAGGATATGTTCATAACTACAACCAAAGTGTTAAAAGGAGAATAAAGGTAAGGACTGGAACCCTGTGAGTCCTGAGAGTACAAACAAGACGTAAACAGGGCTTATGTGGCACTGCAGTAGGATTCCTCAGAATATTCAATTTCATAGACTATGGTGACGATCCAAAACGAGACAGCACAGCCTGTTCACTACTTAATTGACCAAAACTGTTTTCCTTCCAGAGTTATCTGAGGTATCCAGTCTGAAGAGTGGATTTTTAGTTTCCCAGACTTGTCAGTGTATGTACTCCGTAGGCTTGCCCCATCCAGCATCAAAAGTCCTGTCTGCTTAGACTCTTCTCTAAACCCTTGTACCTTAAATATATTTTCAACTTTAACTAGCAAGATTCAGCAAATCACATTCCAACTGCAGATTGTGTCTTCCTATTAAAAACAGAGTAGGTAGACCTAAATACTCATTAAAGGTATTCTTGTACTGGCAATTCAGTTAAACGGTTTGCCAATTGTACAACCTTGATGATCAGAGTTCCATCCCTGGAACCCGGATAAAGGCAAAAAGAAAGAACCTCCTTCAAAAAGCTGCTCCCTTTCTACACACTATCTATAATTCATGTACATACACATAAATAACAAAATAAATAAATAAGCAAAATTTAACGGATGCTCTTAAAGTAAATAAGCACGAGGTAAATGGTGGAATCTAGAAAAGATCATCCTGAGTGAGGTATCCCAGAAGCAGAAAGACATACATGGTATATACTCACTTATAAGTGGATACTAGACCTATAATATAAGATAAACATACTAAAATCTGTACACCTAAAGAAGCTAAGAAAGAAGGAGAACCCTGGGTAAGATGATCAATCCTCACTCAGAAAGACAAACAGGATAGACATTGGAAGAAGGAGAAAACGGGAAACAGGACAGGAGCCTACCAAAGAGGGCCTCTGAAAGACTCTACCCAGCAGTGTATCAAGTCAGATGCTGAGACTCTTAACCAAAAAATTGGGCAGAATGCAGGGAATCCTATGAAAGGGGGAGATAGTGGGACCTGGAAAGGACAGAAGCACCACAAGGAGAGCAACAGAACTAAAATATCTGTGCCCAGGGGTCTTTTCTGAGACTGATACTCAAACCAAGGACCATTCATGTATATAACCTAGAACCCCTGCTCAGATGTAGCCCATAGCAGCTCAGTATCCAAGTGGGTACCCAAGTAAGCAGAACTGGGACTGTCTCTGACATGAACTCAGTGGCTGGCTCTTTGAACACCTCCCCCGAGGGGGAAGCACCCTTGCCAGGCCACAGAGGAAAACAATGCAGCTAGTCCTGGTGAGACCCGATAAGCTAGGATCAGATGGAAGGGGAGGAAGACCTCCCCTATCAGTGACCTTGGAGAGGGGAATGGGAAGAGATGTGGGAGAGAGGGTGGGGTTGGGAGGGAATGAGGAAGGGGGCTACAGCTGGGATACAAAGTGAATAAAGTGTAATTAATATTAAAAAATAAAAATTTAATTAGAAAAAGAAAAAAATCAGCATGAAATTCTCAACAAAGACTTAGTTAGGCCCTATCTAGAAATAACAGGAGAAGCATATGTAGCTTCTCAGTAGACAGGAGACAACCACTCAGAGGAATCCCTAACCTGCACACTTTTGTTTGGCTGCTACAATGAAGGCCCCTGGCCTTCATGGACCTGCAGAGAAGTTGGAGATTTTCCAGTTCTCAGGGTTGATCAATTGGAAGTTCTTTGCATGTACTCCCTTTGTTTAACACCCAAGTAAGCAGGCAACCCATCTGTTGTGGTCCAGTAACTGTGTGCTAACCTTAGCATTGGTTAATTCTTACTGTCAGCTCTGCTAGATTAAGAAATGGCTATGTGCTGCAGGGCATACATGGGAAGACATTGCCAGATAAGACTGGCTAAGAAGAGAAGACCTGCCCAGGATGGTGCTATCCCATGGGCTGAGCTAGGTCCCAAGCGAATAAAAGAGAAAAAGGGAAAGCAAGATGAATGTTAGCATGACCTCTACATGCTTCCTCTTCCACTGAGCCTTGAGGTGACAGTTCCCAGCAGCACCCTGAGTCCCCCATATCCACCTTCTCCACCAGGATGGACAGTAACCCCTGAAATCAGAAGTTAAGAATAAATCCTTCTATCCTTAAGCTGTTCTTGTCCTGTATTTAGTCACAATGGTGAGGAAGACAATTAATACTCTGAGAATTTGGATGTAATTAACTTTCACTCTTTCTTTAAGAAAGTACAGTGCTCACCAACACAGTATTCACTGGAATGCAATGTGTGCCTTGCTTTTGCTAGGATGAAACTGTAGGGTCGGCATGGCCTTTGAAATAGATCAAATGGACAGTGAGGGGACAGCGACTTGGAATCTGAAAATTTGTATTCACACCTCAGATTAGGGACTTCTTTTCTGAAGAACTGGGGTAAGCAAATTCATTTCTCTTTTATAAATGTTACCCGTGAGCTAGGATATGGAGAGTCACATGCTGTTTAATCAAAGGAGAGATACATGAGATAATGCATGAAAACTGTGATTCAGTGGGATTCATAATTGCTACCTGGTACTAATTTTAGTAATAAAGAAAAGAACAATATCTTCTGTCCTCTTCACATATGCACCACTTTGGGGTGGTACAGAGCTACCCTTGATCACACATGTTAGTCAGAGCTGCTGGACAAAAGGTCCCTATCCTCTCGGCCCTGCACTCCAGGACTCATACTGTGCTATGAAGATGGCTATCTCATGTCTTAGAGTATCTCAGATACAGTTTTAGTATCTGTGACCTGACTAGACAGACATGGCGAGAAAAATTTCTAGAAGAGGCCAGATGGCCTCTAAACTGCTGTGAAAGCAGTATCAGCATAAAATGTAATATTTTCTATGTTCTTCAGTTCATGGAACAGGCTTGTACTTGCAGAGTAATTTATAATCACTCCCCTCCCAATCATAAGAAATACCTAGTCAGCTATCCATCTACCTTCCTCTCATGTGAACTGATGCATTCCTAGTGTCTAAATGCTTCTATGAAAATGATTTCTCCATCAACTGCTGGATATAATTGGGCAAAAACAACAAGAAAAGTACAAAGGCTGGTCCAGACCACCATTTTTTAAAATGAAGATTCTAAACAACAGAGAACATAGATTCCCCCAGTCTTCCTGGAAACCCATCTGTGTCTCCTGATGAGCAAAGGTACAGATGTCATTCTTTGACATGTTTGCTTTTTCCATAGAAAACCATCATTTCCTAAAACACAATTTTCTATGTAAGAGCCATCATAGGTTCTCTCTCTCTCTCTCTTTCTTTTACACACACACACACACACACACACACACACACACACACACACACACAC
>NW_026591918.1:5646830-5701798 GCF_907164565.1 Psammomys obesus | reverse complement strand
CACACACACACACACACACACACACACACACACACACACACACACACCACATTAAATTTTCCACAATTTCCCATGTTCTTTATAGTGTCTATCCAGATGGCAGGTCAGGGCTCCTAAAACTCATAGGCACAAGGTAGTCCAATCTATGAGAATGCCATTGTGTCTAAGATCCATAGAGCAACCACCATGAACCTCAACGCAGGCTGATAAACAATAAGGCAAGTAGCATTTTTATTCATATGTTTTAGGATTTGCAATGATTAGATTGCACACAACATCCTATTTGATCCTCACAATCATCTAGTGGCATGGATATTGCAGTTATTCATTGATGGATGCTGTAGAAATGTCCTGAAAATGTACTGTTGGGCAATTTTGTTATTATGCATATACCATAGACTATATCTAAACCCCACATACATACTATATAGGCAATTACACACTAAATTACAGAGTAAATCCCATCAGATGTGAAGCCCAGCACTGGCCAACATGCTATTATGTGATATGTATCTGTGCAAACCAGAAGGATGAGTCTGTGATAAACAACCCCTTTAGGCATTGTTTCTAGGTAGAATTCATGTCAACCTGCTACACTCCAAAACTCATACAATTTTCCTTGCTTGTCTTGTTCTTTTCAGCTTTATATCACTCACTAATTTCCTACTGTCATAGCTCACCAGAATAACTGTGTCCACCCAGAAGGGGTGAAAGCCCATGGATTAGCTGTAAAAGTGTTTTTCTGAAACTGCCACTGCTACCTTCCGAACCTGTCCTAAGTGCATTCTCCTCTCTTCACCACAGAAACCTCACAGCAAGTGTATTCCGTGGCCTCTTGCAACTTTCTCTGTCACACACCCCACTAAAGCAATGCTTGTGGGGATACCTGCTCTTTAGGCAAAGTCCTTGTTCCACATGGACAAAACAACTGAGGCTCTGTGGAGATGAGCAGCATGGGCCTTAGACAACATCTGAGCAAACATTTCTTCCACGAGTGGCTGCTGACTGGAGAAGAGTCAAGCCATGCTCAGTTCCTGTGGGAAAGTGGTTCTTAACTGTCGCTTTGGCCTCATCAGAATTGAAAAACACCAAGAAGACAGAGATTGTATCTACTACTTTTGCTGTGCGAGTAATAATAAGTTATGCTTAAATTATCCTCTTGGGCAAATACTCTCAATATTAATTATTAAAAAGAACACAGATACCTGAGATGTGAGACAAAGCAATGAAGAGGGACTCTTTTGCAAAGAGCGAGTCTCTCGCTCTCACAGCATCTCAGTCTCACATGCCGCACTGCATGTTCTCCCAATTGACGCAAGTCTCATTCCTCCTCGCATGTTACAAAATCAATTCATGCTTCAAAAAATTAGAAGCAAGAAGGATTTTCCTGTTTCTCAACTGACCAATGAAAAAAACCTCTACAAAATCAGCATAATTAAAACCCAGGCCATGGGGAGGTAGCACCCTAGAGGCTGTGGTTGGAACGTGCCCCAGTGTCCATGTGTAAGCCTTCCATCTCTAGTGTGGCAGCCTTGGGCTGCGGGCTGGAACAGAGGGTGCTATGCACAAGGGTGCCATCCTTCTGAGTGGGTGGAGGCTGTTAGCTCTGGAGAGGGTCTGATGTAACAGGGTTCTTATTCGGTCTGTTGCTGTTTTGCCTTTGGCCATCAATACCACAGCAAGAAGGCCTTTATTATGACAGACATCAACACCTTGACTCTCAACTGTGAAAAATAAATGTCTTCTCATTACAAAATGTCCGGTTTATGGTACTCTGCTGGAGCAGCAGTAAAAATACGAAATTGCTTGAAAAATAAGATGTAACTTCCCCAAAACCTCAAGTCCCACATTGCTTTTATTCTAATGAGATAATCTGAATGATTGTTTTAAAATAAATTATCTTATGTGTGGAGATGCTTTGCCTGCCTGTATGTCTATGTACCATGTGAATGCCTGGTAAATAAGGAAGCCAGAAGGGAGCATTCCAGAGTAACTTCTCTGGAACAGAAGTTACAGAGAGTTATTGGCTGCCATGTAGATGCTGGGACTTGAATCCAGGTCCTTTGGAAGAACAGCTAGTGCTCTTTACCACCAAGGCACCTCTCCAGCCATGAATGCTTCCTTGCTTCCTTTAAAAAACATAACATCTAAATATGGATCTTTTAGAAAGATAAGGCTGTCTTTCCTTCTGCCTTTCTGTCTTCCTTCCTCTCTGTCACTGTCTCTGTCTCCTTTCTTTCTTTCTTTCTTTCTTTCTTTCTTTCTTTCTTTCTTTCTTTCTTTCTTTCTTTCTTTCCTTCCTTCCTTCCTTCCTTCTTTCCTTCCTTCCTTCCTTCCTTCCTTCCTTCCTTCCTTCCTTCCTTTTCTTTGTTTTATATTCTCACCATGGAAATAAATGACAAGGATTATCATTCCCTGCCCAATGGCATCCACCTTCTTTATGGCTTCATGAATAGAACTGATTAAAGAAAAAGACCTGGCAACACCAAAGAACATAATGGTCCAATAATAAGAACCACCATCATCTGGGCAAGTGAACTGTTGGGAACAGAATATTCTATGAGACAGAATTACAAATCTGTATGAACCAGGAGCATTTCCTGGGCAATTAATCAAGGGAACTTTTCTATGAAAACACACCTTGATTGAGCTATTCACATGTGAGCCTATAAATGGCAATGACTAATTACAAGCTTCAGACCTATGCAGTTTGTTGAAATGCTTCTTTTCAGGCCATTAAAAATGCCCAGACAAATTCGGCAAGAAAAAATAAATTAACTGAAGAAAGTTATAATCACAGAAAGCAATTGG
Organism: Psammomys obesus; assembly: GCF_907164565.1. NCBI lineage: Eukaryota > Metazoa > Chordata > Mammalia > Rodentia > Muridae > Psammomys > Psammomys obesus. Next base: position 5,698,987 of record NW_026591918.1, on the reverse strand, counting down.
TCAAAGTGCATGACCTTTGCCTACGAATGATGCATGTTTATTTGACACTACAGATTCTTCTCTTTCTCCCCTTGATGGGTCAGTGTAATTCCCACTAACAATAATGAGAGATATGTGCTAAAAATGAATAGCTGCTAACTCCAGCCATCTGTGCATTCCTGGTACAAATAAAATTGAATGTCATCACTACCCTATTGGATTTCTTGGTAATGCTCTTTGCTGATAAGAACTTTGGAAAAAAAAAGTTGTTTTTTTTTTTCTTGCTCATACAAAGCATGCCCATTGCCCTTGCTACATAAAGACCTCCATTCTACTCTGAATCTGGATTCAGGCAGCCCCTAAGAGGTAGGGTGAGATAAACCCACGCTTATCAAGATAACTGTTTCCCCACTCAGGATAAATTGAGACAAAGTATACCCAGACTCAAATGATTAAAACGTCCAAATTCTTAGCAGGTTAACTCATTACTTTTCATCCTTCTCTTGCCAGTCCTGAAAGCTAAGTAGCTGTCCTGTCCTAAGAGCCTGTAGCTATCACTTCAAAATGACTCTCTTCCCTAGGACTAAGCTAAAATGGACTTAATTCATTTTCCCTTTCTGAATTACTGGCTGTCAAAATTTTGAGAAAGGTCTTGAGCTTTAATGGAGGAAAGATCATGTGCTTGGGAACCCAAAATGGTATGCTGGAGAGCCAAAAAAGCCGGTTGACTGGAAGCCAGCAGTCAGAAACTGGAGATCCAGGCATCTTTCTCCAGTGTTTACGCATGAAAAGGGAGGCCTGTGTGACTCCATCTCAGAGCCTGCAGAATAGAGAACACCCATCATGCCTAGGCCCCGCAGCTCTGTGCTCAGTTACCCAACTCATCTGCAGTGAGCCACCTTCCAAGATTCCCATCGCCTGCCCCAAAGGAGGACACCTAAGCTTCTGAAAATGCCAATGTCGACTCATCAGGTAGATCATCCTTCTTTGGGGCCACACTGAAGGCTGTGGCACTTAGGATCCTCCCTTAGGTGTGATCATTAGATCTAATTTTATATGACATTCGATGACAGAACTGCTAAAAATATTTATTAGCTTGGCTAACAACTAAAGAAAAAAATGGTAATCACAGCTCTCTGGAGAGGCTCTTTAAATTTCATTTTATAGCACTATAAAATGAGGCCATACCCTGTGCATTTAAATGGGCAAATTATCTGGCTGCAAGTGGCTCAGAGTCTGAAGTTCAGTTACAGTCAGTAGACAAAAAACAGCTAAGGGGACATTCAAGGTCAGGGTCCACTTCAAAGACGATGAAGATATAAGCAGAAGGTAGTAAGCATTTATTTCATACGTGTGACTACATGAATATGTGCCGTATGTAGGGGCTTAGAGCTTGGTGAGACTGCTGATAACATTACCTCCTCACACCCACAGAAAGCAGTGCCAACATAAAGCCATCAACTGATAGTTTATAAGCAACACATTTAACTATAATAGTACAAATCCCCTAAGAACATAATTTTTTTACCTTTTAAAACTTTCTTTAAAAATATTACATATGACACAGAATTATTTAACAAAACACATTAAAGACCAGTATAAAATTGCCAGTATACAGAAAAGAATAAAATATTAAATAAGGGTCTAGTAACCACCATATATATAAAAAAGCACAACACAACAAAAAGAAAAAAAAATAGTCCAATTAAATATGAACAAAGAATTTTAAAATAGATATATTTTAAATTATATAAATTATGTAATTATACAAATATAAATACATAATTTCAAAGAAGATATACCGTGAGACCATGCGAATACAGTCTGCATTAGTCATTAGAGAAAGCAGGTAAGAACCATTGCATACTCATTGGCTACTGTCAAAAGGGTAGACAACAACATATGTGGGTGAAGCTGAGGTGAGTTCATAATACTTACATGTTGCTGGCGAAAACACGAAATTGAAAAGACACTTTGGAAAATAACTCGATGTTCCTCAAGAGTTAATGAGAATCACCACAGGAACTCCAATCCTTCATCTCCGTTGCTATAAGCTACTATTCTCATAGTAGCTAAAAGAGACAAACCAAAAGCTGATCAAACAGCTTTTGATCAAAATGTGGTATCTCATACAAGGTAACATTATTTGTTATCAATAAAAATAAATAAAGCACTGACACATGCTACAGCATTGATAAAGCTCAAACACAGAATACTGAAAAAATAAAATAAAAAGCCAATCAAGAAGGACTACATAAAATGGAATTCTGAGTATATGAAATGTCCCAAATATGCAAACCCACAGAGCCAGAGTGGATTAGCTGGCAGGCGTTGGAGAGCAAGAGGAATGAATAGGTGAGTTGGTGGGACCTGGGGCAAGGCAAGAGGGACTGCTAATATGTACGGGGTCCTTTTCCTGATGATAAAATTTTAATTCCAGAATTAGATAGTGGTGATGGTTATATACTACTATGAATATACTAACACCCAGTTTTAGAGGGTTTGTTTTATGTTATAGGCACTGGAACATTTAAAAATCCCACATGCTAACACTCAAACATTAAAAAGTATAAAAGAGTTCATAAGAAGTTATCTTACTTTGAGCTACCCCAGGAATCACCCTCACTGCCAAGGGGCTTTCATTAATCTTTCCAGAAACATTTTAGGTAGGGTATAAACATAAAAACACATCTTTAAAATTACAGAGCACAATTCTATAAGATTTGCAATATGCCTTGGGTATCACAAGTGTCAGGAGCACAGTCTATGGCATGAAGGAGGGCTGCCAGGAGACAGGAATGATGAGAGAGAAGATGCCTGAGGAAGTCTGAGATTACCCTCTGGAGACATGAAGATCTTCGCGTTTCTGGAATTTTCAAACGTTTATTGAATAACTCTATCTGGATATCCTACACACCTTTATATATTCCAAACTAAACCTCCACAGCCCCAGAGCCAAAATCACTTTCCCTTTCTACATTCTACCTCCATTAGTCATCCCAGATTAGAGTAAAGAAGCCCAGTCCCCTTCTTCCTAACACACCACAAAATGAATTACTCTTTTCTGATATGCCACTAAAATAAAAATCTCTACCCAAGTAACCCCTTTCTTTCTAATCAAAGTGCTGAGCCTTCCAGCGTTTCCTCCATCCACACATATATCAACAAACATTCACAGAACTCTAACGGTGAGCCAGACACTGAAAATATAAAGCTGAAGAGGGCTTTGTATCATTAGAAAATTCAATATTCAATGAAAGGAAGAAACTTGGAGGGAAACATAACAAGGGGCCTTCTACGGGAACATCGAATACATCAGAATGAAGGAGGAACACCTCCCTGCTTTTATTCCACTAGAAGGTAATATACAAAGTGGGAATTCAATGATGAACAGGCAATGAAAAGAAAAATAATATTTATGTCATGTTTGGAAAAGTAAATTCCAATGTAAAAGGACAAAAAATGGCTAGCAAATGTAAAACAAGGACATAAATCAGTATAGACAGAAAGCATGTGGAAAAAGGCCTAAGGAGGATGTGATGCTCCATGCCTGTGATCTCACCATTCAGTATAGAGGCAGATGCAAAAGACTCATGAATTTGAGACCACTCAGACAAGCCTGGGCAACATAGTGAGACACAGTCTTTACAAGCAAACAAACAAAGCAACAAACAAACGAGGAACAGTCTGAGGAGATATTTCAGTAGGTGAGAGCACTTGCTGCAGAAACATCAGGACCTGATCTGATAAGCCACATAAAAGACTGTAGGGTAGGACTTCATGTGCCTGCAAGCCCAGAACAAGGCAGGGTGCAGACAAGGATGACCACGGCTTGCTGGCCACCAGCACAGCGCCAGGTTCAGCAAGAGACCGCCTCAAAGGCAGTATTTCCAAGAGAGCCAGAGTACGGCACCTGATGGTTTCCTCTAGCCTCCTAATATGCACACATACTGCGACACAAACATGGAACTACATTTAGACACACACACACACACACACACACACACATACACACACACACTTTTTTTTAATTTAAAATAACTTAAAAGTGAGAAAGGGCTTTATACAATGAATCAACCTAGAACCAAAGTGGAACTGAAGTATGAAGAGCTTCATGTGCCAAGTAGGGGAGTTGTATATGGTCTCCCCAATGGAGGAGGATCACAGGAGCATTTTTATCCTGAGCACTCTCGCTGACATTTATATGGACTAGAGATAGGCTGTGACTCTAGCCCAGTGGTTCCCAACCTTCCTAATGCAGCCACCCTTTAATACAGTTCCTCATGTGGTAGTGACCTCAACCATGAAATTCTTTCGTTGCTACTTCATAACTGTAATTCTGCTACTGTTATGGATCATAATGTAAATATCTGTGTTTTCTGATGGTCTTAGGTGACCCCCAAAGAGGTCATGACCCACAGGTTGAGAACCCCTGTTTTAGAGGTTCCTGTCTATTACGGTAAGGAGGACTTGGGAGGGCAGGGCAGCTCACCACAGAGAAGCTAGGAATCGGGGACAGGTGGGCCTTCGCACTTTTGCTCTGGTCAGTTTATGGGATGGTATCACTCACATTTAGGACAGGTCATCCTTCTTCATGTTTCTTTCTCTGGAATCGTAGTCACAGATACAACCAGGCATGTTCCAATAGCCTACGAGGTGAATCCTATTCCAACCCAGCCGACATTCAGGGCAAACTGCCCTGATGGCACTGAGAGAACAGCCTAGTGGGTCTGGAGGCTCATGCCTCTTCCTCTTAGACAGCTCGGCTCAAATCCAGAGTGACCTTGACTAGATTACCAGTAACCTCAGCAGGCCTCGGCTTATTCATTTAACTGATGCTCGTTAATACTTCATATGAGGTTATTACAGTGATTAGAACAATAAAAATTAAAAACTTCGCATAGAGCCTGGCCCAGGAAAAGTACATAATGCATGGCCGAAAAGTTTTCCAAGAAGGGCGCTTAGAATTATCTTTTTACAAAATTACATCTGAAAACAGGGTCTAATTATGTTTGAAGAAAAGGTCTTGACCAAGTCTCCTGTGTTTTTGCACATTACAAAATTTGACTGGCTCCTGAAAACAGCCTAGAGAACAGCATCTAACAGTAAGGAAACTGAGCTCAGTGAAGTCACTCCCTCTGTCCAAAACATCTTCAAAGCCTGCAGGAAAGCAGAAAGCAAATGTCTGTGGGGGAAGAAAAGGCAAGGCAAGCAGACTGACAAACAACAGGCAGCAGAGACCTCCCACTCTCCCCAGCAGCCCGGATGGGAGAAGACAACACAGACCCTTTCCATCAGGCAACAGACAGTCATTAAAGCTTCAAAGTTTAAAGTTTAAAAGTTTAAAAACAAAACAAAACAAAAGACCCAAGCTCTGTAGGAAAGAGAGCATACATTCTGATGGCATGATACCTACCCTCTGACCTAAGACAAAGAAGAGCACCAGTGACTGCCCCTTGAGCACTGCCCTTCTCCAGCCACCCCCACTTGTCTCAGGCAAGATCAAGGCATATGCAGACACCACACTGCAGAGAGGCCAGCTCCCCTCCAAAGTTGTTTTGTTTTTACTTTGTTTTGTTTCCCCAAAGGAAAACCTCCATATATCATCACAGAGGCCATCGATTCCCTTCAGCGTTTTATGCTGCAGGGATTCTCTGACCACACTGTGTGGGGCCATGTAGAACTGTCCCAAAAATGATTCCTGGAAGAAGCCGAAAACCCCTCCTAGAAATACATCTTTTCTCTTGGCTGCCTCCCCAGAATCCCCGCTGGGAACCATCTTAAGCAAGCAGGAGGATGGATGGCCCAAGGTCTTCCCCCATATATGCTGTTCATGAATCTTGAAGCAGCCCCAGAGCTGATGACTGCCTTATACAAAGACGCTGCCTCCAAGGAGGCCACTCGCCAGGCCCATTCACACTCACTTCAGAAAGGGGAATTTCACATTCCTGCTCAGGAGAGGGTGAGGATCAGACCCACAGCTCAAAGAAGGCTGCTTGAAGTGCCAACACAAACAGCTTCTCGGCTTCTATTATGAGATGCTTTCATCAATGCTCAGAAGCCTTTGTGTTGCAGAAACAGATTTCCACCCCAAAAGAAGCACATTAGAGTAGTCCCTATGGTTCCCGGGGTGCTTGGGCCAAACCAATTCAGATGAATACAAAAAGTCTTGCTGTGGAATAGGATATAAGCAGTTAGATGCTGGCTCAGGGATCAAAATGGCTACATGTGGATACTGTTCCCCATTTGGCTGCTGTGCAAGGGTGAGCCTTGGTTTCCTCATTGCAAACGTGAGACTGATACGTCATCTCCTATCTTGCCATTTCTGTGAGGAGAGCGCGTCCTAAGTGCAGAGCTCTCTGCCTGATATCAAATAAGTACTCAGTGAAGCCGACCCTGATTTCCTACTGAAATACTGCTATAACAACTACAGGCTACTGAAATACTGGGTGTCGCCATCCTTTTCCCAACATACAGCAGTGTGTTAGGCTTCTTTGTTTCTCCTAAAGTTCTCCTAGAAACATGGAAAGTATAAAAGAAAATTCTGTATATTTTGCTGTTTTTTGTTTTGGTTTTTTTTTTTTGTTTTGTTTTGTTTTGTTTGTTTTTGTTTTTTTGTCCTTTAAAGGGGAGTAAATATCCTACGGCTGAAGAGATGGCTCAGCAGTCAAGAGTGCTGACTGTTCCTCCAGAGACCCCAGGGTTCAATTCCCAGCCCCCACGTGGCAGCTGTTCCACGGGATGTGATACGCACCTTCTGGCTTTCATGGACACCAGGCACACACACGGTGCACAGACATACATGAAAGTGAAACTCTCACATACATAAAATAAAAATACATAAATCCTTTTTACAAAAGAATGTCTTCATTATCACTGCGGCTCCTGTGCAGGCTCTGTTTCTGCGTCACTGGCTCTTCCTCCTTCGGTGTCTTCTCTCTGCTCTCCATCATGGGGGAAGCACAGAGCTAACCACCCTTAGAAGACTTCTGAAGGTTGCTTCTTGCACCCAGGAAGCTCATAATATCTCTGGCGAGTATGCAAGAAGTCCACTGCTAAGGATGATCCTTCTTGCCCATTTTCCACTACTACAGGGCCCCAGTAATAGACCCACCCTTCTCTTCTGTGCCTGCCTTGAATATTCCCACCTCTTCGATTATGCTCAGGCTCCTCACCTACCACCCCATCTGCTAACATCACTCACATAGGTCTAGTCCAGAGTAAATACCATCACATTCTATGGAACTTCACTGAGCCTCCCCTATGAATGCTCACAACACTCATAGATCCTGCCATCCTTTGCCACATACAAGGCCAAGTTTCAGTCAGTAATTCTGATCTGCCTACTAAGAGAGACTGCTTAGCTCCCCCAAAACATAGGAAAGCAGATGGGCTAAAACCTCACTGCTCTTAGCTGTTTTCTGCCATGCTTTTTATTCTTTTAAAAGGCAGGCAGGAACTGTCTGCAGGTAGGTCTTACTGAAGTCAGGGGAAGCTGGGAAACGAGGATCCTCAAGGAAAAAAAAAAGAGCATGAATTTCCTGTTGGGTCTCAGAGAAGAGCATGGAGAAGTCAGACAGGATCCAAGGTCCCCGTGGTCACGGAACATCACACTGCTCTATAGAGAAAGAAAGAGCTATAGAATCCTTACTATCACCCCTTCTATTGCTGCTTTGGTGTGACACCACACGATGTGTGTATTTCCCAAGGCTTCCAATAACTGAATATCTGCCTTTCTATAGTGTAAGGTCGTCACAACTCACATAATATTCATTCTGTAGTATTTATGACACATTCACTGTTTGCAGGCACTGCTTGGAGAAGATAAGGCCTTTCCAGGTAGTGAACAGACATTGACCAAGCAGCTCAGTGCACGCTCTGTGTTCCAGTGGGAAGCTCCAAGAATGTATTATAAAGCCCTAACCTGGGCTGGCTGAGTTCCAGAGAACAGCCAATGGAGGAAGTGACATTTAAACTTCACTTGACCTAGGAAAAAAATGAAGTTATATCTATACTGCGAGCCTTACACTAAGATAAATTCCAGATGGTTCAAAGACTTAAATTCAGAAAGTCCAACCATAAAAACACGAAAAGAATGTTCGTATCCTCTCAGAAATGCATATGTTGAAATCCAAACTCACGAGGTGATATTGTTATGAGTTGGGACCTTTGGGAAGTGATGAATGGGATTAATGACCTTACAAAAGAGACCCAAGGAAACTTGTTAGCCCCTTCTTCATTGTGAGGGCATAGCAAGAAGGTTCTGTATATGAGTTAAAAGCATGTCCTTAGGATATGGAGAAGCTGATGGCACCTTGACCTTGGATTTACCACTTTCCAGAGCTGTTAACAAATAACTTTCTGTTATTTATAAACTAATCTGCTGATGGTATTTTGTTATAGGGGCCAGGACAGACCAAGAAAGATATTAAAACATTAAAAGAAAGCACAGGACAATTGTCCTTTTGATCTTGTAGTATAAAACAGAATTTTAATGACACAAAATTTAGACAACATTAGAAAAATTTAATATGACAATCATGGTTTTAATTTTTTTCTGCATAAGAAAAGCCAACCGTAATTTTGAAAATGAAAAGGTAGGAGGTAATATTCATCCTAGATCTAGAATGAATTTCTCCAAATTGTAAAGAGCTCCTACACATCCATATAAAAATGAGAGAATATTACAGGGAAAGTACAAACATACTCAAGTATGCCCTTATGCACTTGTTTAGCAAAAGAAGTTAGCACTAAACTTAAATGCCATTTTCACTTGCCCTGGTGAAAATCACAGCAGAGTTAGAAACGTACCTGCCAGTCACTTGATGAAAAAATACCAATGGGAATTCAAAGATTTAGTCCCTGCAGAGAGCAACTGGCAAAGTCCAGCAAAAATTTAAAGTGTATTGTCTCAGCAACTTTACATCCAGGAGCTTAACCTATAGATCCATCTAGTCACAAATGTAGCAAATAGTGCTTTTCCATAGTTAGCAGTTATAACTATGGCAGGAAAAGAAAGGACCTGACCTATCTAAAGGCTTTTGGGTGGCATCTGGCACAATGAAATAGTACTCAAAATAAAAAAATAAAAAATATTTTGAATTCAAATAGGGAAGATCTCAAATATATTTATGAAGGAAAAATGCCAATGTTTCTATCATTGAATATTACATCATTTTCATAAGTATTATATGAATGACTATCTGTTATGGATAATCATTACATTATAAATGCAGAAAGGCAGTAGCTAAATCCTGTCTAAGTAGTTTCAGAATTTTTAAAAATGTGTTCTTATATCAAACAAACAGATACTGAATTAATTCCTTCATCTGCTCATATGAGACTGCCTTCTCCAAGCATAAAATGAATTTCCCATCTCCACTGGCATTTGCCAGATAATGCTTTCAACATTTCTGCTAAAAAGTTGACCTCTCTGGAACCTAGCGAGGAGCCTGAAGACTTTATTGTAGCCACTCATTTTCTGACTAGAGAAACAGTGACAGCCATATGGACAGGATCATTTCTTACTTCTCTCTTGAACACCCTGCTCTCACCTGTTACTCTTGGCATAAAAATCTTTGTAACAGCCAAACCATCACAACCATTCACAGATGTCTTCCTGGGCCTGGACTATGCTCCATGTTCAGTGAGAACCACGAACTCAGAGCCTGTGACGGATAAGCCATAACATAGATGTCTCCACTTCACCAGTAAGAGATGTAGACGCGATATACCTTGCCACATATACTATATCAATGATGTCACTAATTTTTGGAATGCAGTCTATCTATTTTCCTACGTTTACTGTTCTAACAATAGATGACAACTTGGAACCCCCGGACTAGGAGTGAAATATTAATATAACATAATGTCCAGTCCAGGACAGACACACATGAAACCCAAGAGCAATGGTTCTTTATCTGGTCAGGAGCCCCTGAAGAGTCCCTATTTAGCGTGATTAGATGGCGCAGGAGTATCCACACTTAGCAGAGTGATAGCGCACCTCTCTGCCAATTACCCAGTGAGTGTTTCTCACCAAGGCCCATTCATTGCAGGTTATCAGGAGACTCTCTAGCTAGCAATTACTAAAGCCAACTCATTCTCTCCACAGTAATTATCTGTGAGCAACACAGCCTGCCGTCCTTGGATCCATCAAACTGACAAATGACTAAATAGCAGAGGGCTCTGAAGTTAAATTTAAAACCGGTCTCTTACATTTCAGCTCACACATCAGTTCAGCCGTAAGAATCTCCCAGTTGACCAACACCAAAGGCCAGGAGATCCTGTACCTGTATCATTAGGAATGTTCCCTTCCTAGCCAAGTGGTACTTGCCTTGTCAGTGCCTTCAAACAAGGTTTTCCCAAGACCTGAAATGCAGATTTGTAAAGTAGTTCTCTACATGAAATTCTTCCCCACCCCACATCAAAGCATCCACTGTTGCGTCTTTACTTGGATAGACTAGGGCCTCACACAAAGTAACTCATGGCTTCAGGCATGGTGCCAATCAGACTTTCCCCCTTCCACTGAAAAGAACTATCTCAAAGCATAAGCAAATGTGCATACAGCTCTTCGTACACAAAAAGGAGCAGTGCATACGCTAACCAGGTTACTGGCCCAATAAGCTCAAGAAACTAACGTTAACGTGCAAGACCTCCACTTCTGGGCAGAAAAAAAAAATAAAAAGCAACCACAGACTATTCAAGGGAAATGCACTTGCATTTCCAAGCCTCCTCTATAGTTTCTAAAATTCAAGTATTACTGTGAAAACAGTTCTCCAGGATGTACTACATTGTCCAGGGACTGGGAAGTACAGAAAAAAATCTGCTTCTAGTAAAACTGTTGCCCCCCCCCCATGCTAAACCCACTGGGCTCTGGTTTTCCATCCTCCCTATTAGGTTTACTTATTTTAAATTATAGTCCATTCCATCTTTGGAATATTAGGAGATAGTAAAACCATCACAATATCACACTCACTCATACACACACACACACACACAACTTCTAAAACCTTTGTCAGATGTAACCATGTCAAAGTATTTTCTTCAGAGGCAGACGTGAAACATCCTCTCATTTTTAAACTGGTTCCCAATACCAGTGGCTTCCTGAAGGCTCTGACAGGACACAGGATGGAAATTCCAAGCCCCTCAATGAATATGGAAGAAATGTCCAGTCACCAGGTCTTCAGGTTTCCCTACAACTTGAGCCAGCATTGTGGGTAATGAAGTGATAGAATTCACATTTCATAAGAGAGGCCGTATAAAGGAAATATGATATTATTTTTTCTAGAAAGTGATTTATAATAATACCAAGAAACCAATTTTTAAAATTCCTTCTCCATCTCAACATTTATAGGAAAGGCTAAGGTGTCTTGAGAGATTTACTGTTTGCTGATATTCATCCATATGGTGGCACCAACCAAATGCTAAAAGGGGGAGGAAGACCAGGGAACAGATTTTAGACCGGGAAAATGACAAAGAGCTCTGCTAATTTGCTATCTCCTGTAACGCGCAGGGCCTGGACAGAGAATCCTGGAACCAGCTCTTGCATTGTTGCTGTTTTAAAAGATTCGCACCTTGAGTATGGCTTGGCTTTCTCCCAGAAACAAAAGGAACGGCAAAACCTCTCGACAACAATGTCAGTCGTGTTCCATCTTCACTGTGTTTGTGAGTAGAGAACAAAGGCAGAACAGCAGCTCCGGCAAAGCTGAACCATGAAAACACCGTGGAGCACAAAGTCCGGGCTCCATAAATCAGGGTTGGCTCAGTGAACACTTGCCATGGCGAGTCCCACGGCGGCCAGGCTAGAAGGTACAGGCACCCACCCCTGGCTATACCTCAAAGGTTCAAAACGATTTCTAAATATAGATCCTACTTTATGTCTGCAGAGGCTGTAAATCAGGGAAAACAACTTTCTTCCATCCCCAATAAAATATTTGCACCCAAGGAAAACTCTGAGGATTTCTGGCTTTCTACCAGCTTTGCTTGGGCATAAAATTTTCTGACACTTCACCAAAGACGTCAGCATGAGTATAAGGTGGCTTTAAAAAGGGAAATGATTTTCTGACCTGTGGATAACCCCTCCAGCCTCAATGAGAAGGCGGGGGGGGGGGGAGCGGTACAATAGGCACCTGAAACCTAGTTTTTCCTAGTTATTAGCATTGGAATAAATTGTTTTTCTAGGGGACCAAATCCTTCCTTATAGGAAGTGCTGGTCTTTGCATCAGTGAGCTGAGGGGTCAAGTCTGTTTTCTTGCCGTATTCCCATGGAAAAGGACTGCCAAGAATAGCCTACGAGAAAGCAAAAAGGAAAGAGCAGAAGGAACAGCGGAGGGAGGAAGGAGGAAATAAGAAATGAAGGAAGTGGGAGAGAAAACAAGTCATTTGAATGGAGATTCCTTCTTCATCATTTTATCTGTGTTTTTTATTTTCTTGAATTTTCAAATATCTAGCTTAATGGAAACTCAGTTCTTTCTTTTCTTTGGGTTTCCAGGCAATGCTGCACACACTTCTACTTCAGTCAACTGAGGACTCCTAGAGATGAGGAAAGGGACTAAAAAAGGGAGAGAAAGCTACAGAAGGTCCTTTTTCTTCAAAAGCAGGCACTCAAGGACATCTTTACTATGGGGCATAAAGTGTAGTTCTAGAGAAAACACCATGAGGCTCAGGTGAGGGGCACTAGAAGGAGTAACAGCTGGGTAGGCACAGGAAGGGCACCATCCAAACTGGTCCAGGGGTGGTAGGATCAAGATAGCCCTCCTAAGCTCTGCAGGAAGGCAGAGGCTGGCTACCCAGCAGACAGGATGGCTCCCCCAAAGGCCTTCCTGGATGGAATACTCTCTCAACTCCGTGTTTGGGAAAACACATGGAACAGGGCTGCCCAGATTTCCTAACTGCAGGACTTCTTGGAACTGTTACAAAGGTAACTTTGGCTGGAGTAGTGAAAGATCTCATTTGTAAGTTAGAAAGGACAGATGCTGGGGAGGAAAATCGACACCTATACTCACTGGCTATGTACACACAGGCGATACTTAATGTTCATGAACTCCAGTTTCTTCTTTTCTAACATGGAAGAGACTACAGCCCCAGCCTTAAAAGTGGTAATAACAAGAGACTAAGAATGTCAAATGTGATCATTTCAGCACTGGTGCCTTGTGACTGTTACCTGTGTCTCTGTGGCTACCACTCTTATCTTTTCTATTTTATTATTATTATTACTATGATAATTATCAACCTGTATCATGAGCAGTAAAATGAAAACTACCATTATTCAACATTAGGTCACTTTGATCATCTAGTCTCTAAAATGCCAGCACATACAACACAGTACGTGCTCACTATGCTTTTAAAGGGGCAATGGAACAAAGAATTGACTTCAGCAAACTGTAGGGCAGTGAAAGAATGGGTAGGTGGTTTTCATTATATGTCTTGAGCAACAGGCTTCTGAGGTCTGGGAGGCATGACTTCATCTTTTGATAGAAGAACAAGGGATTGAGAGAGTGCGGTGCTCATTTGGGAGAAACATCACAAATGATTTATTTTTTGGAGGTGTTTGAAGTAACACTGTAATGGTGACTCATGCCTGTTGCCAGGCACAAACCATCAGCTCATGCCCGTTCACAGGGAGATGCATGAGGTCCTTCACCCACAGCACCCCCACGGAACACATGATGCCCATATGCAGGGCAAATGCAGTAAGATTTCCTCCAAAAGCAACTGCATCTTCTCTGCGAGAGGACACTCAGGCCCAAACAGGAAAATATCTAAGAAAGGGTCCAAAAGAAGTTAGAGGCTGGAAGAACCTTCTGGTTTTATTTGGTTGATACTTTGGCAGGAGTTTGAACTGCATCCCAAAGGATTTTTTTCCCCTTTTAGTCAATTTCTGCATGCATTTACCACAATAACCTCATCTGTCATAAGTCACATGCTAGAAATGAGCAAATCTTCTATAAACCCGCCCCTGAGTACAAGACAAGATCCCACTAAATCTCTCCTGTTCCCACTGCTTTGTGTGTGAAGGGATTCTTCACAGAGGATACGCTTGCTTCAGTGGAGACCCCAACAGGTTTAGAGCATGACATGTGCACTTCACTAAACCTTAATCTAAAACCTGTCCACCCGGGTTTAAACATCGGCGTTTAGAAAGGAAATGAGGTAACCGGTGAAAGCTTTCGCAGAGGGGAATGTCTCATGGAGTTCAGAGCACGCAGAAAAAGCCCAAGAGCTATCAACATTTCAAACTTCAGGTTGAAGGGTAGAAACATGTACAGCAGGCCACAAAGTTCTAGCTCAGAGTGATCAGACTTGATATTTCTAAAACCCACGGTGTATATGTACACCTACATATGTGTGTGGACAGACAGATAGACACACACACGCACACACACACAGTCTCCCTCCCCACCCCCAGAGTAAGCCATACAAAGACAGCATATGGGCCAAGGATCCTGTAATCAATTCTACTGTTACATTTCATTTTCTTTTGACTGGTAAACCTGGAAGTGGTTGAGGGAGGAACATAGTTCTAAAAGGTTGCTACAGCTTGAGGAAGACTTCCAAGACTTTACAGACGTTTTCCTTTCCATAAGCTCAGGACTGTCCAATTCTTCCTATACTTAAAAAGACAATCAAAGATTTTTTTCACAGTGACGGCCATTTTCTCCTTCAGGTTCATTTAAAGTAATAGGTTAAATGATAATGGAATGATCTGAACCTTGATTTTGACTATACAGTTTATCTACTACACTTGACAGGTATATTTTTCCAAACAAATCAGCACACACTACCCTTCACCCAGATATTCATCAGTTACTCCAAGCTACTGTCAATCTTGACCTTTTACCAAACTGGAAATGGTAGTCCATGTTAATATGCTATGAATAAGAGAAAAAACTAAGTATATTCCATCACAGTTACTGATGTAAAAAATGAGAGTGAAAAACTGAAGGCCCAGGCAAGGACAGTAAGGCATGAGAGCAAAGCAGGCTCTTGTCACAAAGGCTTTAATATCCAAAGGTCCAGGTCAAAGGTAGCAAGCAGTGAAAGAAAGAAAGGAAAGGAAAGGAAAGGAAAGGAAGGAAGGAAGGAAGGAAGGAAGGAAGGAAGGAAGGAAGGAAGGAAGAAAGAAAGAAAGAAAGAAAGAAAGAAAGAAAGAAAGAAAGAAAGAAAAGGCAAAAAGCTGCTGAAAGCATCATTGAATAACTGAATCAAAACTCTGGAGGATAGGTTTGGATGCCAAGTGACTTAGCCTTCTGCCCACAGCCCACTGTGAACTTTGTAATTCTGCAAATAGGTGTGCTGATAAGGTCCACTGTAGGGTATATCAGTCATTAGATCCTTGTTGAGCCCAGTGTTGTAGGCCTCTGCTATGAACAGTGATTAAACCTGGGAAGTGAGGATTTTAAGATTAGATTTTCCTAATAGTTCGATGAAGCTCAGGAAGTTTCTGTAGCACTCCAGTAGGGTACCTGAAAGTCACTGAGACTCCTCAGGGCCTGGGAACCTGGGAGCCACCAAAGGTGGGAGTGGATGGTGAGACAAAACTGATATGTGAACAGGGGGTCTCATTTTGAAATTATTTGCTCTGGGTGTGAAAGTCCTGGCCTGGTGGCCTGCAGGACAGAGCAGAACAGAGAAGGAAGAGCCTGTGTAAACTGGAAAGATGATGACGTTCACCAAGAGAATAAATTTACCAACTACAAACCTGAGGCTCTCCCTTTATTTCATTTTATATGTTTGAAGTCTAAATACCCTCAAATCACACAGTGAGTATCCTTTATTAAAATCATGACATGAATGATAAGGAAATCACTGTTAGATTAAATATTTCATTATGTTAAACTACCATATATTAGTAAAAGAAAAAATATTCCTTGACTTAAGAAAGGGAAATTTATTGACTTGCACTTCTAACAATAGAAGAATTCAAAGCTGGGATAAGTTTTTTTCAAACAAAATGTCCACTTTTCTTATTAATATTTAGGTGCACAGCCATAATGAATCCAGTTTTACACTTGTGTCTACATCTTTTGCCCTGGGAAATTAATTAAAGTTTAACATCCAGTTAATGAAATTAAAAAGTCAGAACTTAAACAATGACAGGAAAAAAATGTGTGTGCACTGTGAAACTAACAGGACAATGATTTCCAAAAGTTACTTTAAAGGAGTCCTAGAAATATTTCAAAACACAGTGATTTACTAAGCAAAAGGTTCAAATGTTTGGTTTGTGCTTTCAATTCATCCACGATGTCGCCTGTCACAGGGAGGAGTCCTTCCACCCTAAGCTGCACTTTGCATGTTACAATGTTTATTTCCTCAGCTCCACACCGTGTCATCACGCAGTCTGTTTGGGGGAAATAGTGCAATGATTTCTCTTACTAAAAAAAAAAAAAAAAAAAAAAAAAAAAAATGCAAGCAGCGAGTTTTGCTCAGGAGGGAGGCAGGTAGAGGAAAACTGAAAGTACTGACCTGAGAGTCAAGCTGATTGGAGCAAGGGTGAGAGCAGCGATTTGGAGACAAGCGGAAAGGAAAGGGAAGCAGAAGAGAATAAAAGGAGGGAGAGGCGTTAGTTTAAACATACAGCCAACAGATGGCACATTAGCAGGCTTTATAACCAAGCGAAGGATAATAAAGCAACTCTCATCTGATATAGCCCCAAAGCCCTGGGCACACACCATAAGCTCTTCTGTTGTACGTCATGCATAAGAAACTCATTTCTGCTCTCATTCAGGTAATCATACAAGCACTACTGGGAAACAGAGAGCTGTTCCCACCTCAGTACCATGACCACATTTGATTGTTTTTAAGGAATGTGTACAGAGAAAGCCCCTATCTACCTGTGTGCCCGTTACTTAGTTTTCATTATCTGATAAAACAAAACAAAACAAAACAAAACAAAACAAAAATATCTAGCAGCAAGCTGTGATGTCACAAAAACTTTGATTTCAATGAACAGGTCGAATGGTTGTTGCATCCTAAAAGGTATTTTTCCTTCATTCCTAAAAACCACAGGACCTGAGGAATTTGGATTTGGGTTCAAAGATTCCCAGTTAAAGGCTTACAGGGCACAGTACCCAGGAGTGAGCAGAGACCCTGTGGACATGAGGGCTGTGGACACAGCACCACCTACCCATCAGCCTTTCGACAAGGACAACTTCCAAAGTAGAGAGTAATTCTTCTCCACTGAGAAAATGAGGTTCCAACTTTGCCACTGAGAATGCTGCATGCTTCCTTGATCATGTGCATAAGAGCGTCTAATGTGCCCCTCTGAGAAGTCAAAACAGTAGTTTCTAAGGGGAAGGAATGTGGAGGAGGGAAAGCTGTGACCATGTTCCAGGCAAGGAGCATGAAGTAATTGTTCATTTTTGTTAACCTTCACAAAAGCAAAGTAGATACACAAAACAATACCTCTTTGGCCACCCGCTCCCAGCATCCCGGCCACTTCATGTTGTGATGCAGTCTTTAAAATGTCACATGAGAAGGAAAAAAATCCTTAGGATAAAGTCTAACCTAGAACATTTCAGATAAAAATACTGTTTTGCTACAATGATCAAAATTAAAGAGAAAACTTAAAAGTGTAACATGATACACAGTCAGGTGTTTAAATGCACTACTGATCAAGTCAGGTCATGACCATCATGGGGACTGTAGCAAAAGGTAAAGCTGCTGTTTCTAATCTTTCTGGATCATAGGTAATTAATCCGAGGATCCTGGCCAAATGTTAGAAAATCCTCAGTTGCAACAGCTAGAACATACTTAAGATAGCGCTGCCTTTCGCAAGGGAAGTTTTGAAGCCTTTTCATGGGGTCACTATGGTGTTTTAGTCACTTGTTACTTGTTCTAAAGAAACTTCTTGGGCTGCAGAGATGGCTTTGCTGTCCATCTCCATGCCTTTCAGAGGATATGAGTTCAATTCCCAGCACCCACCTGACAGTTCACAAGCATCTGTTACTCCAATTCCAGGGAATCCAACATCCTCATCTTATCTCCTCAAATGCCAGGTGCACATACACATACAAGCAGGCAAAACACCCATACACATAAAACAAAAACAAATGAATCCGAGTAATTCTAAAACATTTCTTCAAATGCAGTAGTGGACAAAATACTCAGAGAAAAAGAGTGCATATCAAAATGAGTACAACTCAGATCAGATTTCTCCCCTGTATGGTGAGGCTTTTAGAATATATTGTCATACTTTAGAAATAATAAGAGAGTTTAAGTTTGCATTTGAAAAAGAGCCCTGAAAGGCATCAAGGAAGTTATGTCAGCACATTATTGGGAAAATCAGAGGAAAAAAGAATAGTTTCTTTCTCAACATTAGATAAGGTTCTGTTGGGCACCGAAAATCATTTTTCAATGTCCAAATGTCTGATGGCATTAGCCCTCAGTCCAGATAATTAAGCAGTACCTCGTCTTCCACTCTGATGTTATGTCTTATGAGTAGGACTCCCCAGGGACTCCTGTTCCCCTCCACTGTCTAGAGGGATGTGGTTGAGGGCTCATTTTGAGCTCTGGACAAACACCGGAAAAAGCCCTAACAGATTTAAGATAATTATGCTAAAAGTTGCCCAACTGATTCCTTCCCATGGGTGGGATACAAGAAAGCCAGTGGCTGAAGGCCTTGCTTGGCAGGCCTATTAACCTGCCTCCTTCTCTAGGCACCAAGGGTTAATTTGGAACTTATTAAAGTCTGGAGACTGCAATGAGTACCAGCACAGCAGAACACACACTTCGCGACCTCCAAGCTCCTGGTGGCTGCTGAGCTGTGTAGGCTACGTGACAGCTGACTTCACAACAGAACAAAGGCATCAGCCTCCTTTTGACTGACTCTTGGGCTTGCTTCAGTCTATGGTTGAGGCAGATACCAGAGCATCAGCATCCAGTACAAGGGTTCACCGTGTGAGAGGCACATCAACTGACGCACACCATATACCTTAAAAAGCCGAATCTCTAATGGCTGAGGAGAAGCAGCATTCTTGTGCAACTGAAGGAGTAAATTCACTGGAAACACCAGCAGCGTGTTATGCAGAACTTACTAATGGTGAAGAAACTTCGTTAAAGGAGAAGAAGAACAGAATAAGAGGCAAACAAGCCGCCCTCTGGGAGAGAAGCTGGCCCCTGTCAGGGCATCAGAGTCACCCCCAACCGCAAATGTTTTGTTGCATATGACAGAAGTTCTGGAACATTTTAGAACATGAGCTGCTTTAAAAAAGAGGGCTTTTCGCTCTGGTAGGTCACATTACAAGCCAGAGACCACAAATTCATTTCAAGTTCAATATTTTGGTTTTCAAAATCACAAATTTAATTGCAAGCACTCTCCATGACTCCAAAATGGAGATATATGTCATAATGCTAAGAAATCTTTAGTTCTCAACATTATGAGGTATGAATTTTGTAGTTTCAGCCAGGAAACTGAGATACTAACCGAAGTGAAGAGGGCTGCCTGACAAAGTCGGGAAGATGCTTTGGTGGGAATGAATACACATGCAACCCAGCAGATAATGCTTCAGAAAGGGAGGCCAAGGCTGCGCCCTCTCTTTCCCAGGATAGTTCCCCTCTGAATCTCCACCCCCACCTCCTTAGGGGCCTGGGCTGGACGGGGGCTCAGACATTTCCCAGACTGTGTTCTGTTGCTGGACCCAAGATACAGGCAGGCAGGCAGAGACCTGGGGCAGAGTCAAGCCCCTAGCACATGTTTTATGAATTACAGTGCCTGGGAGGCATCAGCCTTAAGGAGAGGCAAATGCAGAGATAAAGAAAATGTGCAGAAAGTACATAAAGATAAATGCCTGTAAAATCACTGCTGCTTTAATGCTTTCCATATTGAAGAAATAAAACTGTGAATATTCTTGATGATTTAATGGCCACACAGCCTAGCTAAGACCTGTTTGTCCAACTAGATAATTAAGCCACTTATATGTAAATGTTTATAGTAGCTGATACTGATTTTCAATTACAGTTCTCAGGAACAGTTTTAGTACAGAAAAAAGGCCTTCTAAACATTCATGGCATCAAATTCCCTCAGGGAAACTAATAACAAGGAGGCAGGGCTCTGGTGGCTGCAGGAAATGCTGAAGGAGGACCCTCTGACTCCCTTCAGTGCCACTAGATGAGCCTGCCTCTGCGGCCCCTTAGTGGACAGCATTGTTCTCAGTGGCTCTTTGGCTAATCCTAGCTTTGAGTTCTAGTTTTCATTCTTCTGAACTCTATAATCTTTAGTAAGTTACTAAACTTACTAAACCTCCTCGTATATAAAATAGGGACCGTGATTGTCTCTGTGGGTAAGATTAATCCAAATATAAGTCTCAGAGTATCTGGCACACGGTGATCATAAAATATAGAAACTTTATTACTATGGTAATAATTGCTATTACTAATAATGCTGGTGATGCTGTCTATGACATCATCCATTGAGATCACTGCCTCTCAGAGAATAGACTAGAGGTTCACAGATATACACTATAGCTGCTTGTCTCTGGCCATAGGATGGTGATTGGGAATGAATGAATGAATGACCACAGAAGGACATTCAACTTCTCAATGTCTAGTTTTGTAACAACAAAACATGATCATAAGTTATTTGTGATCCTATGCCAGCATTTTTTAATTTCTTCAGAAATCCTGGTCCTGAAATGTAACTCCAAAATAGCCAGGTAGATTAATATATCTAAAATTACTGTGGTCCTGGAATTTTAAGAACCAGAAGACTGGAAGAACTTTCCCTCACTTTAAAATTAAAAAGAAGCTCTTGAAGCTTGTCTTTTTAATTGTATTATGTTTTAATTTTTTTCTTTTGCATAAAAATGTTCACGTGTGTGTGCAGGCACACATGTGCCGTAGCATGTGTCTTAAAGTCAAAGGGCAAACCTCCGTCTTTTAACGATATGGACCCTTGAAATCCAACTCGGGCTTGGATGGCTTTATTGAGCCATCTTGCCAGCCTGTCCTTAAAGATTTGAATTTGCATAGTTACCTCAATATAAAAGAACTATGCCTTACTGTTAAAATGACTCACAATGAATCAAACTTAATCGCAGTGTCAGCAAAAGAGGCTAAGATTATTAAAAGAACTATTTATAAATTTGGTGTTTGGATGATTAAATACAATATTGAAAATATTGCTGAAATTTTACTGTGAATAATTTGCCCATCCAATGCAGTCAGTTAATACTGAGAATTCATTTGTTTTGCCATAATGAGGTCAGTATCCCACCTTATATGAACACTGGGTAGCTACAACACAGAATACATTTTAATAGGTTGTTAGAGACTCAGCTTTAACAAGAATTGCGGCCAAAGTGCTGGCATGCAGCAGATGCAAAATCTGAACCCATGTCTTTCTTTAGCAAAAGCCCATTATCATTCTTGTAAGGCCACAGAGCACTGCTCTGCACATGTCTTGAAGTCCTTTAGTGGCTCGCAAGTGTCTCCATCCAAGCTGGCAAACATTCACTGATTTATTCAAAATTGGCTGATCTCTTCCATATGGCTTGAATCTAGGAAAACAAATTCTGCCTTATTGCAGAACCAATGAGAAATACTCAGAGGTTATATAGAGCTATGTTGTAAGAGTGTTCAGAAAGTTCTTTTCTTACAGAAGTATTAGAAAAAGCATGAGTAATCAACTAATTTTTAATGACCATGCTAGGTTAGCATAATATAGGTATGGCTTATCACAAAATCTAAAGACACTGGAGGTCTCTTTTGAACCATTATTTTAGACTGAATTTGTGATCATGTAGATTACTCTACTCAACATATTTAATTCCATTTATTTTCCAAGTAGTCTAAGATCCTCTTACAGATAACTTTCAAGGAAGAATTTGTTGTAGTGTGCCAAAAGACATCGAAAAAGACATGAGCCTCCCTTTCCCTTATCTGAATGAAGAAATTCCAACTATATTTCTCCATATTCTCCTTTGCTTGTGACAAACCCAAACCACAAAATGTTCGTCTTTAATGGGCAAGAACTTACATTTCAAATAGTCAAAGCCCAAATCTTTGCATACTTTGTTGGAACAAGTGCTAGATCAAAGATGGTCCTCAAGAAAGCCAGGCACTGTTTTCCTAGACACTGAAAAGGTCATTAGTTCCTCAGACAGCAAACGAGTGCCTCTGTAATATTCCACAGAAACACAACACCACCCTTGACTGGAAGGCAATATATATTTCTTACATATAACTTCCTTCCAATTGTAATATGAGAGTGTAAGTGAGCATTTCAAATGTGCCACACTCAGAATGTACATTAAGTCATCAGCACTTGCTCACCTTTAACAACTCTCAGAGCAACTCTCTTTGACCAGGCAGAACTCACCTCTCAAGTTCTGCAATCTTCTTGTCTTTATCATTCTTTTCATTCTCCACCTCCTTGAGGATCTCCAGCAACCTGTCCACTTCTGCTTGAGCCTTGCCACACTCGTCACGGTAGTAAGATGCTTCCTTGTCAAGCTGTTTTAGTCGGTCTGCAAACTCAGGGTTCATCCTGGAGTCATCTTCAATATTATGCGCCTTCAACATTACATTTTTAAAGAATGTAGTTAAGACAATGATTTAGAACAACACGCAGTGTAGTCATCAAAGGCCAAGAACATAACTTTGGAGAGATAATAACCAAGAAGAATTATGGATATTCTGTCAGTGAGAAGGCAAATTGGGAAAAAAAAAATCATATAATTCAGTTACCTTAGATAATGTTGACTTTAAAGTATATGATAGTTTCCCATGGGGAGGTTCTTCTCCTACTGATATTTTGTTATGTTAAATTTTGTTGCTTTGACTTTTTCTTTCCATCAAAACATGGGGGACAGGTGAAGGAAGAGACTGTCTTTGTTCTTGTTCATTCAGTAGGAAGGATGGAGACAATACAATTCCTTACAAAGCAATTTACACTTCCAATAAATGCTTCCATTTCCAACTTAGAGAACTGAAAGGCACAGTAGGAAATTGTTTTCCAAGACAGAGGAAGGCCGTATGTAGAACATGGTAGCTTTTGGGAGACGGGTTGACTAAGCATATTACACTACTAAGAAATGTCAGCAGAAGTGGTTTGGAATGGAGACTTCTTGAAGTAAGGAAGGGCTTTCTAACTAACAGTCATACCCATAATTTCTTGTTTACTCGAATAGGTTTAACCTAAACAATGAGGAGATGGGCTAGTTCTTGAGCAAGCACACTGACAAGAATCCGGAAACACATGCATGGGTGGAGAGCAGCTATACACACCGGAACACATATAACCAACAACAAGCAACATCACTGTAGAATAATTTGCAGCCAAAGTATTTGTGGGTTTGTGTGCAAGTATGTGTGTGTGCATGGAGGCCTTATAGTTTATTTTTTCCCAAAATAAACTTTTGGCTGAAATATTCCCAGACAGATGCAGAACACTGCACTGCAATGTTTTGCCTACCCCTTGTTTCCCTTTATTCCTAATTGGCTTCTTCAAAGAGCAGGCAGGGAGAAAACAAGCAGTTTAGCAATGGTGCACATTCAACATAGAAAATTCAGAGAAGTCATACGGGTACGGTTCTCCCAAAAATCCGTGTGTGAAGGAATAACATATCAATAATTAATTAAACTTGAGTTTTTCTGCTTTCCCACTATGTGGAGCACATGGCCACTGTGCTTTTATGCACTTTTTTTTTTTAATTTCAGGGAAAAAACAAGGCAAGCAAGCTATAGCTACTGTAGGGTTAAATGGATCATGCATGGTTAGAAAAATTAATACTGATACTGCTGTTAGAAGGTTGACAGTCTTTGCAATGATTTAGTTAAAAAAAGTCAAAATTAGTATAAATAAAATAAATTTCTTACTCATGACAAAATTATTTTTAAATAATATTTTTGCATGTAACATATTATTTAAGCATGAGGATAAAGGGGAAATAATTTTTCATATCCTTTAAGATTTTCTTACTTAAGAAATAAACAACTATGAAAAAAACTTGTAAACATTCATCAATCCAACATGCTGCTAAAACTGGTTACTTCCTTTAACCAACAAATCTCCAAAGTATTTTATTGTTATTTAGTGTGCACTCTAGGCCTCTCTGTAACAGATTATTGTATGTTTTCAGTATTAGTAAAAATGAAATGAGTTACTCTGCTTTTAGGAGTTTGTTCCTGTAATAATTATATCTTTATACAAGGTGATTAATATTTAAATAGCTTAACCTCTACCTTAATAATTTAGAGCAGATAGTATCATTTTAAAATGAACTAACTATATACTTCTATCTTGATAAAAGTGAATTCAATACTTTTGTGACAGAAAAACACAATTTTTGAATAGTTACAATATATTTTATTTATCCCTTTCCACTGTTAAACTCACCACTATTCTATGACAACTAAATCTTTTTGTATAATTCTCAAAATACCAAATCAATACCATTAATATCTTAAAAAACAATTAATGAACTAAGCAATAAATAATTAGAAACATTCAAAACACATGAATAAACATATTTTAGAGTTACAATTTTCTTTCCCATCTTATATGTTTAAGATTAACAAAAGGTTAGTAGTTAGTCATATAGTCTATCTTGTTTTATTTTAAATTCTTGGGATTATTATTATCATTTTAAATGAGCAAATAAATGATTAGTAGCCATGAGACATTAGTTCTAAATCTAAATTAGCTCTATATCTTTTGTCAAGAGGCAAATCAAAAAGAATGTCTAAAGACAGTGAAAAACTACAAAATGACAAACATCTGAAAGATAATATTGATCTTCTATTTTGATTATCATTTTATAATAATCCCAGAGATAAGACTTTTACAGCTATATTAATACGTTTGTTTACTTTTCATCAACACACTCCTTACAGAAGTTTGACTGAGAGATTTAGGAAAAAAGTACAGGCTGTTCCTGACAGGTATGAATATCCTTGTTTGATCCTGAGGATGATAATCCAAGACTAGTCTTTAACAGAGGGTGAATGAGATAAATTTAGCCCAGTGAGTATGGATTAAAGAACTCATGGGATGTATAGACTAACAGAAAGCTAAAAGGGAAAATACCTGAATCTTGAAGGTACCACTGATGGCTTCATGTAAAGGCTGAAGGTAGCTCATGTTATTAACGCCCATTGGCAAGTTCATAGCTGGCCTACACATGTTAGATAAAACTTGAAAGTGCCAATAATCCATCCTTTGTAAATGATTATACAGTTTCACTAATAACAATAATTAAAATCTGTCTCTCACTCTATCCCCAACATAGTGTCTACTGATTTTAGGAAAAGGAAATTTATGTCAGACTCCATTCTTAATGAAAAGTTCTTAAGAAAGGCTTTTTGATAGACATGTAAATAGATGATGTTATAAAATGTTCACATCAATATATTTGTTAAGAAAAACTTATAAGGACTCGAGGAAACTCTTTCTTGAATCATTTCTTCAGTGACAGTGACAGTTCCTCGTGACTGGGAAGATCTGTGAGGTTCTAGTCCATTCTAAATACAAAAGGCAGAAGTCTGCATACATGTCCTAAGAGTTATTCGAGTTAAGTAGCTTGACTCAATATGAATGGCAACTGTTCAGAGTGCCATTTTAGTCAATAGAGACAGAGTGTGCTCTATTGAGACACACAGCCATGGGGCCAACGCTACATATTAAAAGCTAGGAGAAAACTGAGTTTACAGAGCCAATGCTTCCTCCAAAGTTCTAAGGCAGTAATCACCTCTATAAATGGAGAGATAGGTATATTGTTGCTTTTAAAATTATGACATAAGTTGCTCCAACTACACTAGCAGCCTCTGACCTGGATCAAAGTTACCAAATACTGTATACTGTTATTAAATACTCATTCTCATGTTAATGAAGATATTAAACTTTTGAGTCATTAAAGACAAATCTGGTTATCAAGTTTTGTCTCAAAATATTTCTTGAAACCTTTGTAGTGACTCTCAAGTGTGCTGTAAAAAAACAGAAATTCAGTAAAGAACATCACAGAGATGTCAGTCTTACTAGTGGGATCTGTAAGTTTGGGGATCTCTAGACTATGTCTCTTGTACTTCCAAATATACAGAAATTCTCCTGCACATGGTAATAAAAAGGTGGAAGCCTTGCTGATGTGAGCCAGCCTCAGCATTTTGATGTGATTTTGACTTGGAAAGCCTGGATAACAGAGCAAGGGGATCTAGTCATGACTGGGGATAAGCAATACATTATGATACCGACGAGTTATCAGAACTGCATCAGGAACAAAGCAGAATTTCAGACAACTGATGTATATCAATCAAGGAAGAGTAGTTAGCCCCAAAGTTGGGAGCTAACAAGTATCAAAATCAAATATTTAGCTTATTTGCACTTAACTTATAAAGGTTGGACACTGATTATTTCAGTGAAGTACTGGTTTGTAATACCAGATGTCTGGGAAGAAAAGCATTAACTTCAGTCCAGAACCCTGCTGTGCCACAAGGCAGGGGACATTCACTTATAATATTATATAACACCCTTTTGAAATGGGCCTAAACATTTTTTTAAAAAATTATTTCCCTCAAAACAAATGATTAGTTGTAACCATAAAGTACAAGCCAACTGTTAGGTAATGAAGCTGTTGATTTTTCATTCCTGCTGCTACTAGACTTTGGCAGTAAATTTATGCACTGTGAAAATACGATTCTTAGTCACAGTGCTCCGCTGTCTTAGAGTCCATGGACAGGATTTCAGCATTCCTTTCATATCTTAATAACAGGATGGGGTGTAAACTATTTTAGACCTTGACATAATTCTAAGTTATGAGCAAAAGAGACTCATTAAGTTTTCTGACTATAATTCCAGAACTACAACATATTATAAAACTTAAATTTTGTTTCAAATAAAAATGAATAAATACCAGGCATAATTATTGGCCCTAAGTAACATACTTTGAAAGTATTAATGATATATCTTGGAATCTTGTGTTTCATCATTTTAAAGAAAATTATAGTTTTTAAATTTCAAACTAACTGAATCCAGAACATTCACAATCTGCATATTAAAACTGCCAAAAATTCCTTTCATATATAAAATAAATATAAATATATATACAAATACTCCCAATACACACAAAAATAAAATCTATATCTTAGCAGATTTTTAAAACCTTCAAATAAAAGTATAATTATTAATATAATTCCTCTGGAATTTCTAAATATTAGCAATACTGATAACTAATGGTATTATCTAGCCATTCCAAAACAAACCATGTAACTTAACATTATTATGCGATTTGGAATAGCATTCGAGTTCTTTTGCCATTGACTGCCTGTATCAATTGTTTATGTATGTGCATGTGTTTGCATGGATCATCTATATTCCCTGAAGAATATGTTAAATAGTTATCAAAAGCTGTAAATATCTACCATGCCACAGGATGTTGGTTTAAGAGTGAATCCAATAGTTTTCAAAAATAGGCTTTAGAAAAAAAGAAAAGAAAAGAAATTGCTAAGGCTGAACAGTAGCCATGAAGGCATTTATAATCAGCACACTACATCGCTATGAATCATACTCCTCAAATGACATATTAAACAGGGAAGCCTTCCTGAGCATTAAGATTTTTTTCTCTGTGCAGAATCGAAAAATGTCTGAGATTTTTTTTGATTGTTTGTTTCATTTTGTTTTGTTTAGTAAACCCTTAAGTAAAAGGTGAGTCCTGCATAAAGTATGTTTATAAAAGACAGGATTTCAAATGGATAATGATTGGTGAGGAGTTGGAGAGCTCACAGGAGCACATCAGAGGAGTTTCAAGTACTCCCTTGTCAGCAGGAAGGTGACCTCAGTGCCCTATAGCAACGGGATATTTTATAAAGCACTCAATTAATGTGTCCAAGAGGCAAAGTATTATTTTCAAATATAGGAAAGACTTCTACACACCTTCTCCAAGCATACGAGGGATATAACCAAGACAGCATTTGAAACCAATGATAAAATCTATTATTTGTCTAGAATTGAAAACTAAGGGGAGAAAAGAATTTGACTGAAGTTAAACTGTAAACATTTTTCACGACAAGACAAAACTCCATGATTGGAAGCTGGTAGTTAAGTAAATTAATTAATTAACTAACTAACTAACTAACTAACTAACTAACTAACTAACTAACTAACTAACTAATTAATTTAAAAAAGGTTATTAGTAAGAAAAGTAATAAGGATTCAAAGGCAAGAATTTAAGTTCCTTCAAACTGATATTAACATATTATTTAGCACAATGGGGAAAAAAAAAAGAAAATAAATGTTTTCTTTGTATTCCAGAACATATTTGCAGAAGGCGTCAAAGCCCAGTCCTTATTTACTCGGAGTGTCCACACATGGGCATTCTACTGGCTGTAAAATGTTCTTATGCATTCAAAACAACAGTAAATTCATCAGAAATGTGAAGGTAGCCATATTCAAAGTAAACACACACAAGAGCAAAAACTTCCTGTGTGCCAATGATTTTTTAGAAAATAAAAGGTAGGGGAGGGAGAGATGAGTCAGATTAAGAGTACTGGCTGCTCTTGTAGAGGACAAGAGTTCAATTCCCAGCATCCACATGGCAACTCACAACTGTCTGTAACTTCTATCCCAGGAGTTCTGATACCCTCACACAGACATATTTGTAGGTAAAATACCAATGCACATAAATCATAATAAATAAATTATTAAAAAAGAAAATAAAATTAGAAATGTATCAGTTGCTGTAACAGCTTAAAAATTACGTATGTGCATATGCTTCACGACAGCTTTAAAAACAAAAACCCAGGCCTGCAATCAAAGCATGTCAAAGCTTCACTGTAGAAAAACCACTTTTAAAAAGTTGGACCATGACTATAAATAAGAAGAAATGATATCAGGAATATATCATTGACTCTTTATCATATAGGATGAATACAACTCAATTTAAATCACCAGAAACTGTGATTTTTAATTGACAAAAGTGACCCCTAAATTCACCTGGAATGTTAAAAATGAAAAGCTAAGGACTCCCAAAGAAGACAGGAGCAAAAGCAGGAGAATCAAGCTAGAATCTACCCTACTAGATGTTTCAATATCACAATGTTACAAGAACTAAGATTCTGATCCAATACTAAGAGTCATAGCTAAAGCTGAACTACAGATCAGGAACTGAGACCTTTGTCACTAAAACTGTGATACTCAAAACAGTGACATCAAGGTCAGAGAAACATTTGACAAGCAAGGAAAATTAACTGATAACTACAAAATATATACTTTATCTCTCAAAATTAATCAAAATACAGAATTGTATTTGATTGTATACAAAAACCAGCATCCAAAAATTTTAATACTGGTGAATGGCTTTACACATATCTATTAGAGAATGACTTTAAAAATAAAGAAATTATTTTAAAAAAATCCCACTTATCAAAAACCATTAAAAATTATCTGTATTAAAAATTAAATAAAATTATCACAATATGAGAAAACAGCTCATAAAAATGAACAAACAAGTAAATTAAAGGCAAGCGATTAATTGGCCAAAGGATCTAATTTCCAAAAGAAAAATTACTGAGCTAATAATATATTTTAAATCCAAAACTAATTAGTAATTAAAGACAATAAAAAAATGACCTAAGGATTTTTAAAAGTTATTTAAAGTGAGGATTTTCTGTGTGGGCCAGGGTATGGTCAAAAAAGGCACAAGGCTACATTTAATCAGTGTTAGAGAAGTCTCTTGGTAAAAGTCCTGAAATACAACATAGTAAGAATGATTGAGATATACTTAAAAACCAAGATTTTTGGTCCAGAAAATTCATTCCATGAAAGAAGGAAAAAGAGGGGGAGAAGAAGAGAGAGAGAGGAGATGGAGGTAGAAGAGGAGGAGACAAAGGAGAAGATGGAGAAGTGGTAGATCGGTGGTCAGGGAACCTGTAGAACTGACAAAAACAGGGATACGTGTGATCAAAATCAGTAATAAATAGATTAGATAGCATGTAATCACTTACAGTGCTCTGGGAAAATAACTACATGAGAGAATTCTAATGTTTTATTGCAAAAATATATGATATAAAACTGAACGAATATTTTGGTATAACTTGGTGAAAAGAAACAAAGGATTATGTAAGAACAAAAGAAGGAAGGAAGAATGAAGGAGGGGAGGAAGGAGAGAGGGAGGGAAGGAAGGAAGTAAGGAAGAAAAGAAGGTTGGATAGACAGACGGGGAAGAGGAAAGAAAGGATAGAAAGAGGAGAAGCATCCTCCACTCTTCATCCTTCTTTACTTTTTCAATACCATGCCATATATCACACCTATAACTAGGAGAAAGAAATTAAATGGGGTTTTTAAAAGTGGATCCTGAGATATCTGCAGACGGGTGGGGGTAGGCGTTAGTTAAAATAAGAAGAGCTGGCTATATTCCCAGGATGCCAGGCCATTTGGTTAGCTTAATTAACATGGGGAGGAAAATCATCCTGGGACTTTAAATTAGTCACTGAAATGACTGCAATGTTTGCTTTTGAATAGCTGAGGCCTGGCCCTGGATGGAAGAGAAAGGGAAAGTTGAGGATGCCATGTCATTAAGTCATTTCTTTGACTCTTATCTACTCTGACAAGGGCTGGTAAACTCCAACTACTGTCCTAAGAATTTTCTGCAGCCATAGAATATGTCAATCCCTTTGTGTTTCATACACAAAAAGCATTAGAAATTTAAAACTGTTTTTCAATATTGTTCTAAAAATATTCACAAGAAAACATGTATTTTTTAATAAAGATTTTTTTTTAGGCTCTTGCCTTGAGGCTATCTATTATTACTTCATTCAAATATTAAGGGAAGGGAAACCCGGGTTGTTTGCTTGTTTGTTTAATTTTGCTACTCTGCTAAAATCCATCTGGGGGATGATCCAGCAGGGCATTAAATATTGTGTTTGTAAATGTCTTTGTGGTGTAAAATGAAGAGTCCAGGCATAATTTATTAAGTGCATCCAAGCATCTTGCACCACCCTGGATGCAGGCAGAGCTTTTCTTAAGAAATCAAACTGTTGATTGAGTTGCTTCCTTTCTGGACAGCATTCTTTTTTCTGTAATGAGGATTTATAAGTAGGCGATAATTAGAGTGTGTTACAGATCACGCTTGTCAGGTGAAGCATTTCAGTTAACTTCATTTACTAGACCTCCCAGAAGCCAGTCTGGTGACAAAACAGAAAAGTCTTTCTTTCTGTTAAAAACAAATAAATGTTCATATGAATGCACATGTCATTGGGGTAAATATCCAGTGGGGACATCTGAACTATTTTATTAATGTTTGAACTAGTTACCTGCTTTTCAGACTTCACTAAACTAACTTCAGAATGGCTACAATCTGTTATTAGGAGACTCTTATCTACTCTGTCCTCATTACGATGACACGTTTTGAACTTTTACAAACCCTACACTATGGTTAGGCATTTAACAGTCTTCAAGAGCACAGCCCAGATTTTAAAGCTAAACCCGGCTTAACAGAGTACATACATACAGCACACATGAGATGGGGCTATTCTGCAAGGGCTTTCCCTGTGGCACAGGGAAAGCCCGTGTTCAAAGGATATCACAAATAATTCCATATTCCTAGCTCTTCAGCTGCTTTGCTTTGTTTTGTTTTGTTGCCTAAGAGTTGAGATTAGGAAGAAGGTACTATTAAAGTTGGCCATGTTTTCTTGGTCTCTTATTTTTAAATTTTGAAAGAAATGACATTGGTTTTGTGTAGAGCAGTTCTTTCAATAGAGTGGGAATGAAGAGAGACTGCTCAGAGTTTTGGAGACTTCCCCAGTGGGGCACACTTTGACATAGGCTCAGGGGATCCTCATGCTTTGATATGTTACAGCGGGAACTTTCGGGAATGACTTACTGGATTGTACGTCTGATTGAACAACTGTTCAGCTTGCTACATTGCAAAGGTAGGGAGGCATTGCAGCATAGACAGGGAAAGAAGGAAAGATCCAGAAAAACAGCATTAGCTCAGCAAATCCAGTGCATTTGCACAGACGAGCTGGTCTTCAAAAAAGAAGAAGAAGAAATTTCAGTTTCTAAACATTCCACAGTGAAAGTGAAAGGCTCGGGGGAAATACAAATGTTGACATTGGCTCCTAAAAAAGAATAGCTGGAATAAGAAATTTAAGGTTTGTGTTACTTTCCCTTTCTCGAGTTAAATAGCCCATGAAGTAAGGAAAACTGTCCAGTTTTGATGATACATGAAGTGCCGGCCTCCAACAATGAATCAGAAAAAGTACTTTTGGCCAAGCCCACAATTTATTACCTGAACTTCAAAGATGGTAATAATAAAAGATTAATTAAATCTTATCATTGAATTTATAGCTCTTCTTTGGTAGTAACATAAGCCTAAATTTTGTATTTGGTGTCTAACTTATAGAGATTAGGAAGCAGCAGGAAAGCAAATAGAAAGGCATCAGTAAGCAAGGCAATATATTGATTTAAAGGGGAAAAGAAAAAATTCAGGTCTGGAGAAAGACTAAAGAAAACCACAACACAGTGTTGTCAATTAACAGTTTCTACTGTTGTTACAATTTTGAAAACGTAATTTTGAAAGATCTCCTATTATGTTCCAAGTACTTTGGAATCTATAATGGGCTCCTGCCAATTTTGTGTACAGTCCAATGTCCTAAATATTATTTGTGAATAGTGTCATTAAGTTATATTTATTAAATATCTACACATTAATTTGAGGCTCAAGATTAAGATAGAGTAGGCGAAACACTACAGTAACTACTATTTGGTGTTAGGCTGAGACACTCCTTTAGAGACAGGACACCTATTTCTTTAACTTGAGGATAGCAAATAATGATTTTAGCATGCTTAAAAGAGAAGCCTCCAAAGCATATTGATTGGAAAGCTGAAGGGAGAAGTCATAGCACTTTGGATTCTGTGTCTTTTCATCAAGTTCCTAAATATACAGATCAATTAACCTCTACAGCTTGAACCTCAAAAAAAAAAAATCATTCAATAGACAGAGTGGTCCATATAAATAACTAAAGTTAGTGAGGAGAGTTAATTATTATGCATACTTACAATTAGTGATTATGCCTTACCTGGTCAGCATTGTTTAATAAATACTAATATCAGTAAAGATTCCTCACACATGAATATTTGACTATCATTTCTAAGAGGTTGAAATAGAATGCACGGAATCCCTTTTCTGAATAGAAGCCTTTTTATCACAAAATATTTGAAGGTTTTACACCTTAACACAAAAGAGTGTTAAAAATGACTATGTATATAAAAAAATAGCTTATTTCAGTCAGGCATTGTTTAGGATAACAAGCTAAAATCCCCATGTGGATTCCACTGTCACTAGCAGACACAGGCTCCATTTAATTAAATGCTATTCATTTATACTCTTATATAGATTTATGAGCAAAAGCTACCTAGACCATCACAAATCTTGAGCAAAATACCACTGGGAAAATCCATGGTGTATTTACAACACAAAGTAATTATATTTTCAGGTTTCATTTAGTAAGTCTATTTTATTCACAAATCACACATCTTTTCACTTAGAGGGGCTGAAGGAACCCCTCTGAGCTTTTTGTGTTGCTTATTTTCCTTAAGTAAATGATGTGTTTATATGTGTTTGCATGCTGTTGGCTAGTGCTTTAAAATATTTCACGCAGATCTCATTTCTTTCTAAGGTGAGGTTTTAATGGAGCTATCAGCAGAAATTAGAGACTACTTAAAAAACACTTCAAACCTAAATTTAGTCAACACCAGAGAGCCAAATGTAACAATACAGGCATCTGCAGGTTAGGCGTAAAATGTTTTAAACTGTCATTACCTTTTTAAGTCCACTGCACTATGTATTTAGAAGACAGTATAAAGAAAGACTATGTAAATGCTTAGGAAGAAGTTATCTTTTGTGAATTAAATAATTCCCTTTCGGCAAGACAACTATATGTGTCACTTTTGTGCTGGTGACACTGTAAAATACTAAAGTGTCCTCAAATACCATGCTAGAATACGACAGGGCTGCATCTGTGATCTCAGTAAGCAGTGTTGACTGGGAGCCTATGGAAAAGGCAGGCTGTAACTGTTCTGTTGGGCAAAGCAAGGCAAAGTGAAGCAGAGTAGGCTGAACTGCATGAATGCAGATTCAGTGCACGAATCAAGCCATAAACATGGAGACTATAGCATCAACATGTGAACTCTTCCTTTTGTCACTAGAGGATTTCAAATGCCAATGCTGAGTTATGCTGACAAAGGGCATATGTTTAGAACATATGTACAGGAATCCTATGTGCAGAGCTTTGTTCTCTGTGAAAGAGCTGATGGGGGTATTCTTCGGGCCCGTGTATGTTCGAGGTTCTTCCGGTCAGCACACTGTAAGTACGGTACGATCATGTAGGGGCTGTTTCCCTCCAGTACAGTGTTATATTTAAGCATGTTCTACCACTGAAAATGTTTTAGTAAGTAAAGTACAATACAGTATAGAGCACAACATAAAAATGTTAAGGAAATATTTCATGTACTAAACGCCAAGAGAGCCAACTCAATCTCTATCTAAATAGCTTCAAATGGGAAATTAAACTCTTTCATTTACTACTCCAGATTTCTGCTTTACTAAACATTATTTAAAGTAAAGGAGATGTTGAGAAGACCCTGAAAATAATATTTTTTCCAATTTTCTTGCCATATTGTTAAAAGAGATTAAACGGCACATTTCACTTTATTTTTGCATGTGCTTGTGTATGTGTGTGTGTATGGGTATCTGTCTGTGTGTATGCCTGTGTGTGTGTGTGTCTGTGTGTGTGCACCTGTGTGGTGTGTGTGTGTGTGTGTGTGTGTGTGTGTGTGTGTGTGGTGCATGCATGTGTACATGACTGTATATTCCCCTGTGCAGACATGTATCAGCTAGAGGTAAACATCATGTTTCTTCCTCGGTTTCTTTACCTTACATTTTTATACTTTGATGTAGTGTCCTGGAGCTCACCAATTAAGTAAACTAGGAGACCAAAGAGTCCAGAGACCTACTTATCTCTATTTCCCAGGAAGAGGATTACAGGAATACACCACATTGCCTCATATTTCTTTACATGGCTCCACTGAGGATAGGAGCTAAGCATTTTACCCATAAGCCATCTCCAGAGCCACTTCTATGTGTTCCTTCTGAGTCAGTGAGTAGACTTTCTTAGTGTAAAATTTCTCATGGTGATTTTCTAAAATCCCTGTGTGGTGAGCATGAAATAATTACATTTTAGTTTGTATTGCATAAGTTCACAGAAAATAGAATATTTAAATATTAAGCATTCGAGGTAATAGATACATGTACAGCTCATATCTCTGGCCATCCATTCCATCTGTTTTCATAACTCTAGTTAATAAATCCCCATTATAGTGTGCTATGACTCGCAGTCAAATATTATTAGATGCTTTGTTTGAATGTTTGGATTCTTATCTTTTTCTGACTAAGTTTATAAGTTATCAAGAGGAACAAAAGACTTAAATTAATAACATTATGAATTTTAAATGAACAATGAGTGCAGACAAACCAACAACATAGGGAGAGAGTCAAAGGAACAATGCATGACTGGAAATGCACCCCACAAAAATGCTCAGGTCGGAGAAAGCAAGCAAACACCACGTGGAAAGACCCTGCTTTCTTTTCCAGAGACTTCCAAACATGACAAGCTTGCTTAGAAAGCAGACCATTATCAGTTCAAGATAAGTGATCTTTCTACAGACGCAGCAGGGAGCTGACCACGTCAGCGAACATCTAGAACCTGAGTGTTGCCAGGGACATTTTTGCCAAGTTGTGTTACAAAAACTGACCTATTTCTATAAGCTATAAACGTTTACCAAAAACATAAGGGGATCTCTGGATTCTTTCAATTGCTGAAAACATTCTCATTTACCTTTTCAGACAGCTTAGATTTTTCCCAGAGAGTAATGGCTGATTTTTAGTCTTTTAGTCTCTGCTACTATTTTCTCTTTTTCAAGTTTTCTATCAACAGGAAACTTAAGATAGTTTTTCAGATTTACAGGCTTGATGAAGACTACTCAGAAATCAACTTGTTTAATTAAAATTCTTCTATCAGCATTTATTTTGAAAGATACCTCTTCCTTAGCCATTTTATAAATTCATTCTGAAATCAGCACATTTATGCTTAGAGGTCACTTACCTTTTTTAACTGTGCTTCCAATTTGCTACATTCCTCCTTCTTTTGTTCGATGGCTATTTCTAGAGATTTTAATTTGGAGTCCCTCTTCAGTCCTGCAGACGCTAATGAAGATGCATGCTCTTTGAGGTCGATTAAACTGGACTGAAAGAAGGCAGAGTGCTAGTGAGCAAAGTATCACCACTTCTCCTGGCAAGGTCATCAACATAAATCCACCGATTCTACACACAGCAATAACTTATGCATCAAACAGAAAGGGTAAGGTAGTGATAGTGGACTCTAAGCAGAAAACTAAAGCTGGTTGGTTTACAAGACAGAACAAGATCTCACTGCAGTAGAATGAAATGTGACTAGATGGTGCAGTCAAGATAAGCGGTTTTCACATCTCAAAGCCATGCCCATAATTTAAGTCCTCTGGTGATCTTTTAGCTTTGCCTCTCCAAACAGGCACCTGAGTTCCCCCATTTGTATTCACTGTAAATAAGCTGGACTGACTCTGAGACAGGTATGAAACAAAATGCTGACTTTGATGCTTCCTTCCTAGGGTAATCAAATACAAAATAAACATTCTATTAAGTTTTACTAAATTCTCTTTTTTAACAGAAACACAAAGACTAATTTTTCAAATATCTTCTGGTAAATCAAAGATAAAAGTATATGGAATTTTAGGACAAAGTACACTACAAGTTCTGATCCTATGTAGTCCCGATTCAATATGATCCATCTCCCACTCAGGAACAGGGCTGCCTATGTTGCTTGGTTAACAACCACTCCAGCAATCTAGAGATTCCCATATTGCTTCGCTTCTAAAATCTAGAGAAATAAATACTTGACTACATCTTTGAACATAATTCTTCCTATCTACTGTCTACTGGGGCAATGTTCATTACCAAATATGAGATAGCTAGCAAGCCCTACTGACTAAAATGTGTCGGTTTTGCCCTTTCTGTCAGCGTTCTAACAGCAAGGAAGGTAGTGAGCATACAGTGATCTCTCAGGCAACCACGATGCTGCCTACTGCTTTATACAAGACAGTGCCCTGAGCACTAGGTGTCCTTGATGATGAAGGTCAGCATTGCCCAGCAGAAAGCTCCTATACTTGTTTTGAAGAACAGGTGACTCATGTTCATTTTTTCAAGACAGCAAGTTGAAGCCCACATTCACTGCTAGTCTGCTCCAAGGTCACCTAGACATTAAAGGCAAATACAAGACTCAAACCCAGGTCTACAGTTCTGATTTCACTTCCATAGGGGGGCGGAGATGAAGGACCTTATAATCCAGTCATTTTGTCACAATGAAGACATATTATCACCCAAACTAAATTATAAGTTCCTTGAGAACTACAGTTCTACGTTGTTCTTTTTTAAATTGTAAATTACCAGTTGTGATGACCAGCTTTATTTTGATTACACTAAAGTTCCTAGTTATTAATCTAGGTGTCGTGGAGAGATTTTTCAAACATGACTAACACCTATAATCAGCTTATTTTAAGTTTTAAGAAGATTATCCTCTGTCCTCTGGGTGGGCCTGAAAAAAAGGCCTTACAAGCAAAACCCATGGGAGAAGAAACTCCCTTCACTTCCTGTCCCCATGGGTTGCAGCAGGAGCCTGTGTCTGAGTGTTCTGCCTGTTCTTCCTGGAAGTCACATTACACATGTTGGGCTTGTCCAGCCTCCCTAGGGCACTAAATCACTTCCTTTCAGCGAATCCCTTGATTTAGTTACATTTATTAACCTGGGTCTGTTATACTGACTGAATTCCAAATGTCAATGCCAAGTACATTTGACAGGACCTGGAGATGATTCCCGAGCTTCCGTGTGATGCTCACTCGTGGTTAGCACTGCTTATTAAACTGTATCTGTCTGAGGCTTCTGCTTCACCCTCCCACCAAGGGGTCTCATTTTCACTAGGAGTAAGTGTGGTAGTTCTAAGATACAAACCCTCAAACAGCACTTGCTAATCCAAATGTTGAAGAATAGTATAAATGAAAGCAAAGTTAGTGTGCTTATGTCACATGCAAATGACAGATCCATCTGCTCAAAACTGGCAATGTAACATGGCCAGAAAAATTGAATTCTTCATTGCTATGACAAAGAAACAATGTCCTTCTAAAAATCTAATAAGCATTGATTTTAGAAATAAGAAAGTGTTTCCTGGCTCCCTCAGAACTCCCCTCATATTAAAGCTGCAAGTTCCTCTTTAGGCATGACTGTAATTTGTGTAAAGTTTTCAGTACACAGGGGACAGGCTAACCCTGGAGAGCTGCAAGAGGTCGCAATGGATTAGAATGATCCAGCTTGCCTATCAGGCCGGAGCCATCCCGCCGAGGTTGGACATGTCTGGGAGAAAGAAATCACTGTGTCAGGGACAGCTAAAGATAATGACAATGGTAAGATAAGGTACACAGCTGCTTCACCCACATCTATCCTCAAGAATACTGACATAATTTAGGCATGCCCTGGAGCATGAAGACCGTACCCCCAAACAACTGCTCCTGGGTCCCCAAGCATAAAGACCCTTAAAATATATTGTCCTACTGTAAAAAATGGAGGTGACACTTATATTCTAGATTCATCTTTGTTACAGTGTGGAATGGCTTTAAATAATTTACTGTAAAATAAAAAATAAAATTCCAGTCTAGCTGTATCTAGACTGAAATTTTATGTTCAATGCCATGTTTTCTAATTGGATACTGGGCAATCCATTTGAGACTTGTAGATGAATGCAAAATATCCCAAAAGCAGTAGTAAGTAAAGTGGAGTTATTGTTGTTATACTAACTGATGTTCATGCAAAAGATAGTAGGACCTAGAACTATTTTCTAAGCCATACAACTGTAGTTAGTAAGGTAAAACCCAAGAGGAGGGGGGACGTTCTAGGGACCATACCATAGTCAGCTGAATAGTAAAGATGCCCAAAGGCATCTTTGATGAAGGGAGGTACTGGAACTGTTTCCCCTGGAACTCAGGCAGCTTTCTAAGAGAAAGGTCACCATGTTACCCAAGTCTTCACACTAAACTATCCGTTCCCTAAGTCTTTCAATGAAATAAAAGTCAACACAACCGGGGTTTTAAGGACTGTGGATGTGATCCATTTGTTTCTCCAGACTCACCTCTTTCTCTGTCAGTTCAGCCTGTAAAGCATTGACCTTCTCTTTAAGGTCTTTGTTCTCTTTTCGGAAGGATTCGATCTCTTCCAGCCTTTCCCGATCATCTCTCTCCCTCTGCTCTTTCAGGCGTTCTATTATTCTCTCCTGTAAGGCAGAAGCAGCACAAGGGTTGAAACTCATCAGGGTGCCTCCCTAAGTATACTGTAAAAGAAAATCAGAGAAATTCATCTCAAAAAGTTCTCTGTGGTAACCAATATAGAAACCTAAACAGTGGATCCATGAAGAGAGGTTGTTTGTACCTACATTTGTAAGATGCAGTCAAAACAGAATAGTTTTTGACTTGTCAATACAATTAAGTGATGAAGGATTATGTGTATACGTGAGTGTGTTTGTGTGTGTGTGTATGCATACATGTGTGCATACATGTATGTATGTAAAACATATGTGTGTTTATGTGTGTATGTTTTCCAGTTTATGTATGTATATGGAATAAAATATGTGCAGGCTGGTACATGTACACAGAAGCTGCTGACATCTGTTATGTTTTTCAATCACTCTCTACCCTACTTTTTGAGACAGGGTTTCTCACGGAATCTGAGACTCCCCGACTTGGCTAGTCCGTTTGGCCAGCAAGCTACATCTGTCCTCCTATTTCTGTCTCCACAGTGCTACGACTGCAGTTGCAAGCACTAACTGACTAAGATACCTTTATTCCTAGAAAGGAATATCATCATTACTGTTGTTGTTGTTAAAAACTTTTGTTGAAGCTTACACTACAGCCCAAAAATATATTTCAACTGATTAAAAAATAAGACCAGTGAAGACTGAAATTACTGAACCCAAAGTTTCCCTTCTCTAATCATGGCAGGGTAAATTACCAATGTGCAGGCTGGGGCGTCCCCCATTCACAGTGTCTGGGAAATGCCTAGAGCATTTTTAGGGGGAGGGGGTTGGGCCAGAAGCTCTTGACTGTGGAATCCCTGCACAGATCTGGGAGAAGCCCTGTTTTATTGGCTTCTTCACATGGCATGAAAGGACTGGGTTCCTGAAGATTCTTCTCAGACTACAAAGAGGCCTATTGGGCAGTGAGAAGCAGGACCTACTCCTCATTCAGGACTTGAGATTGAACTAACAATGAGAATATGAGACAGGGCGAAGCCTATCATGAATGTAGGTTGTTTGCTTTATTTTAGTTTTGACGTGTCTTGTCTTGAGATGGGTTTCTTTCAATGGCTTCTTTACAAGCACTAGGGACTCCAGAACTCAGGTTCAGTTTAAACAAAACACAAATATCTCTTGGATTGAGCACTTACTCTGCCAGGGCTGCCACAGGCCTTTGTCATCAGTCATTATCACAGCCTCAAGGGCACAACCAGCTTAACTGGTGACAGGGTAAGGCCTCTGAGAGCCCAGAGAGACTATCTGGATCAGCCAAGGTGACCCAGCTGAGGTAAAAGGAGAATGTGAGACAAGGACAAGCCTGTCTCAGATATGGCTTTTCCAGTGTGTCTGGAGATGGTCTGTTGTGGCTGTCATTGTCTGTTGTTTGTTTTTCACAGTGGCTTCTTGACAGCCACTGGGTACACTAGAACTCTGGTTTAGTTTGAGCAAAATGTAAGCATCTTCTGGACTGGGAACTTATTCCATGCCAGGGGCAGTCACATGTGTTTAATGAAGAGGGAAGCTATTCCGAATATTAGCCTGTGATTTAAGATCCCCTAAGGAGGCAACTGTGCTGTCAATTATAATGTATAAAATGTATGAGGAGAAAAAAATGGCTATTGTTACCTTGCAATTTTTAAAGCATTTCACGTACAGTATATATATTATTAGAACAGTGGGTGTCACAGAGCAAATGGGTATATTAGTTATACATATTTATTTTTTTCTTGATTCCAGTTAGGGTCCTATTTTACTCTGCAATTCAAAGCGCAAAGTAACACAGTGAGCTGTAAACCTCTCAGGACTTTTAACAGCCTCAGGCTTCTGGTCTTCTCATCTTTGCCTATATGACAATTGTCATTCTACCATCTGTCATTCTACTACCTCTCTATAACATACTCTGCATCTGAGAGATGTTGCTGTGACATTTCTCAAGCTTCATGGGAATAATATCGCCCAATTGGAAACCTGCCAGAAGCCCTGTGGTCAGGTCATATCACATTTATTGCCTTTCAAAACCCTTTACTCGGTTTTGAGTTAAATGCATCCTCCCAGCTTAGTCTTCCAAAGAACAGCACTTGTGTCCCAGAGGAACAAACTGCCTGGCATACCACAGGGCACTTTAAGATGATG
Source organism: Psammomys obesus (assembly GCF_907164565.1). Classification (NCBI taxonomy): domain Eukaryota; kingdom Metazoa; phylum Chordata; class Mammalia; order Rodentia; family Muridae; genus Psammomys; species Psammomys obesus. Next base: position 5,657,518 of record NW_026591918.1, on the reverse strand, counting down.
AGGGGAGGAAGAGCTGAAATTAGAGATCCTCTTGGCTTCAAAGCAAGGGTCATAAAATTAAGAACTGTGTTAACATTTAGAAGGTGTCAGAGTCGTTTGGAAAGTAGGTCAATTTGCTTTAAGCCCTGGGTACTACTGTCTGGGCACTAACAGAGAAGGAAGGAGGGAGGGAGGAAAAAAGGGAGGAAGGAAGAAGAGAGGGAGAAAGGGAGACAGAAAGAGAAGCAAAGCACACATCATAATGCTTTAAAGGTTATTGATGATTCAGTACTATAACATACTCCTCCATTGATTACAAAACTAATTTAACTGTCACATGTAAAGGACCAGGTGTCAAAAACATGTGTTAAGAGGCCCTAATATGCCAGGATCCACTTGATTAACAACTAGCTTGTAGAAATTCTGACACCACATTCTTGTTAGAATCCTGCTTGCATCGGCACGCTCCACATGCTATCATCTGGCTCTGCACAGCTCTATTCACATTGTGCTTTATCATGGGGCAGGAACTGCATGTCAGTGGCCTGGGGCTCTGCTTTCCAGCTTTCCCAACCACTTATCTGGGAGGTGGCTACAGCAAGGCTTGACCATACCGACTTTATAAACACAGTGGGCTGGAGCACTTGAACTTCCATGTGACATACTCAATCTTAGTTTTCACTGGTGCTGTAGCTCAAGCCCAGGGCAGCCTCATGTGTGCTAGGCAAATACTCTACCACCATGCTTCGTCTCTGCCTAAGCAACAGGGTGTTGACTCAGTGAGCTGCATCACTTTGTATGCCTTCTACAGTTGAATGAACTCCTGGAAATTAAAGGAAAAAACACTCCCCTGGTGCCATAATAAAAGGGAAGCAGTAAGTAGAGTTTGACATATTCTACACACCAGCCAAAGACAGCAAACTGTTCCTTATTACTGGCTGGGGACACCATTCAGTGTAATAGCGCATGCCTAGACTGTGTAAGACCTTGAGTTAGATTACCAATACTATAAAAGAAAAATAACTACTTATAAACCCACAAAAATTTACTAATCATTTTTTTTTAATATTTTACTATTTTTTTCACACCATGCCCTATTCTAGCATAGCAGTTTTCAACCTGTGGGTTACAACTCCTTCAGCTACCCTTTATCTTCAAAAATATATACATTATAAACAGTAGCAACATTACAGTTATGAAGTAGCAACGAAAATATTGTTATGACTAGGATCACCACAACATGAGGAACTGCAGCAAAGAGTCACAGCATTAGGAAGGCTGAACACTACTGCCCTAGAGAATCTGTTCAGTTAACTGAGCAAAGATAGAACTTGTGAGGGACAAGCTCTCAAGTTTACATTCTGATGTCCTTATAAGTACAAAGGTCAGAAAGTTTAAGTCTTGTGACATTGAATCTTGGCTTCAATATGACTAAATTGAACTATATCTCAGAACTTACTAAAGCACACACTCGGTATGTCGGTAAACCCATTTCTAGAGGTCAGAGCAGAAGGGCTGTAGTGTAAAGAACAGATTAATCCTTTGTTGGGATCATGATATGACAGCATTTTTAGGAGAAGGGGAAAGGTAGAAGGTAGATTCTAGTTGGGGGAAGTGGGGATGTACCTTTCCTGTATTTCATTTTTCTGCTTCCTTGACACCAAAATGTAAGGAGCTGTTCCCCACCATGCCCTCTTCCCCACAATGGACTGACAACTAGGAAACCGTGAGTCAAACACATCATTCTTCCCTTTAAGTTGTTCCATCCTGCTCTGGCTATGAAAAGGCAGTTGAGGCAATGTTGACCTATCACACTTGGGCTAGGTAGGCTTGGAGGAGTAGTCCAGGGGAAGCAACAAAGTCTCAACTGAAGGGCAACAGACACAGGGAGAGAATGACTTCCAGGAGTCCTGGGTGACCAGGAAGCAGGAATCACAGTTGATTAATGCTGCCTGCTCAGTCCAAATAGCTCATTTTACCTTCTTAAGCCCATGTCCTATCTTTAAGATAGAGGGATGGTATTATAGTTAGTGTTATTTGATACAATCTAGAACCACATGGGAGATGGGCCTCTAGGCATGCCTATGGGGAATTATCTTGATTGTTATCAACTGATATGGATAGAGCCATCTTAGCTGTGGGTAAGAACATTCCTTTGGTGAAGAATCCTGCACCGTTTAAGGGGGAGAGAAGCAACTAAGTGAGTATACATTCATTGCTCCCCTTTTCTTCTTCCAGTTAATAGGACAAGATGCTTCAACCTCCTGTTATCTTGACCTCTTGGCCATGAAAGACACAGGAATTCTTTCTCCTTAGTGGATTTTATAACATTACTTTATCACAGTGACAGGAAAGGGAAAAAGAGAGAAATTTGTGTCACAAGTGGGGTTGCTGATACCCTTAACTTGACCATGTGGCTCATAGGCCACTGAAACTAGACTATGGAAGAATGTGGAGCTGTAAGGTACAAAAGCAGGTAAATATTGGAAGTAGAGATTAATGGGTCATTCTGGTGTGTTTTGAGTGACCAAGAGTACTGAGAAAGATGTGTACTGTGAATGTTCTGCTGATGAAGTTTCAGAGGACAACAAGGACTATATAAGGAACTAGGAAAGGAACCATATTGTGATATGGGAACTTGAGAAAAGTTGAATTTCAAGATAATGAACTAGTCTATTTGACTCTAGAAATCTGAAGACAGGAGAACATTCAGGCTGAATATGGCTACACTTTACTTATCCAAATCTATAGTGAAAAACAACAAAAAGATGAACAACAGGATGTAAAAACTGTACAGTTTGTGGAGGAGGATAAGAACTTGAACAAGTTAAACTTTGCAGCCAAGTTACCAGATGAAAGGAAGAAGTTAATCATTAAAGAGAAACAAGCTGTTCTATACTAGACCAATAAAACACAGGCATTGAGGGCAAGATAGTACTCATTGAAGGTTCTGGTTGTGGAACTGCAAACTTGCCTGAAAGGAAGCATCCACACTGAAACAGAGCTGCTAAGAGAGTTCCTCGTTCCTGAAAAGCAGATACCTAGTGATGTGCTTTCTCAGGGTCAGGTCACAGAAATTGTTTTAACTGTGTTCCATAAGGGCCCGACTCCATCCTGAGCTAGCAGAAGGACTTGGTGTTATCAGTGCTTCATTTACGCTTATAATTCCATGTTACATTCCATTACTTCCAGAAAGTAAAACCACCAAGTCATAACATATCCATACTCAAACCGAGAGAAATGAATACACATTTGCTAACTTGCTCAGCTTGCTCTTTTCGCTCTTACACAGTTCAAGGCCAGCCCTTGACATGGTGCTACCTACCCAGGATGAGACTTCCCACTCCAATTAAGCCAATTTAGAAAAAAAAAAAAAAAAAAAGAATACCATGCTCACTGGCCAACCTAATCTTGGTAATCTCGAATCAAGGCTCTTTCTAAATTGTGTAAAGTTGGTTATTGAACTAACCATCACATTCACCCGTGGGTTACTTCTTTGATGGCATGAAAGAATTAGGGGGCCATGAAGAGCATCTGATGTCACACAACATGTGGTAGGGCAAGCGTCTCTGTAGAGAGGCCCTGAAAGGACATTGCATGAAGCTCCAGGAAAACTCCAGGATACTGGAGATGCCAAGATCATGGGATGGAGTCCAAGGAGACTTTTAGGCATGGCACAGAAGATACCTAGAAGATAACCTATATGCTGATGTCATCAGAGCTAAAGGGGTGAGGTTGCACAAGCTTACTGGAACCCAAATGGTTACAAATATGTGTGTCAGTTGCCATGCATCGAGTAACAGGATTCAGTGCTTTCCCTGCTGGGCTTTCGAGTGGTTTGTTGTTGTTGCTGCTGCTGCTGCTGTTTGAGTGTGACTGCTTTTTGTGCCCACTTTTTCCAGTTTTTACTTTTTCCAGTGTTTACTCTGTGCCATTATTCCTGAAAGTACGTGACTCGTTCTTTATTTTAGAGGAGCTTGTGGCATACATTTAGGAGATTTATATTTTGGAAAGATTAATTGATATGGAAAAAGCTATTTTATTTGTGGTTATGAACAGTCTCTGGGCATTATACACAGTAGAGAGCTAATTACATGGATGTACTTGGTGCCCTTTTCTTCTGACTGGGAATATGGTGTAACAAGCTGCTTCTAACTCACCCTGTCTTATTTTCTTCCCATGAAGGACTATACCTTGAAGTATGAGTTAAAGTATCTTTTTTCTCCCTTCAGTGGCTTTTGTCAAAGTACTTTACCACAGCAATTAGAAAAGAAACTAAATGGGAAGCCAGTGCTTTTCCCCAATGCATTAGAATCTCTGGACATGCTTAAAAATTACAGGTCACTGGATTTACAGCAGAGTGGCAGAGAAAGCAGTCTGTTTCAAAGACCTCAGACGATAAGACTGTGGATACAACCAACTATTCCCAGCCTACAGGAAGCAGTTAAATATTCTCGTGCTCAGCGTTACCAGCTCCTCTTCAATGTGCTTTCCTTTGCTTCTGAAACACACTAGCATTCTCAGAAAATCTACTCCAAAAAAGTTCTTCTGTGTAGTTTTTATTTGTTATCATACTGAGAAACCCCCAAGTCAGTAGAAAATAGAGTCTGGAAGTGAACAAGCTCAGAAGCCAAAGCTTAACCATACAGTGAATTTATTGGACTTCAGTAGCTTCAGATATAAAATCAGATCTTGGATTTTTGAGCCACATCATGGAGTTTCCAGTTTTCCCCAATCATCAACTGTCTCCCCATGTTCTCTGACTCATTTTTGTGTCCCACCTAGTCCTTCTAGTTCTCTGAATTCTCAAGTCATCATCCAAGGCCCACTTCAATTGCTATAAGCCCAGGGTTACAAATCTACAATCTTAATAATTCCCTGTTTAGGTGGTTTTGAAAGGAACAAAAATTGGAGGTCAAGTAATTCAAAGGTGGCTTTGGGTGAGCAGTAACTGTGAAGAAAACAGTGGGATCAGTCAGTGACTAGGAAGTACTGAGGGAAAGAGAAGAAAAGCAGGCTCACACTAGCCTTAACTCTGTTTCTTTGATGACCCTCCGACCTCAAAAGAACTTAACAAAGGCTATCTTAGAATTAGGAACTTCTCTGTCTATATACTCAAATAAATAAAAAATGGTCCAGAAAAAAAAAAAAAAAGAAAAAATCCTGTCAAGATGCCATGGCATGGAATATATATGGCATCTGTTTAAGTCTATGAATTTTAAGAAAGAAATCAAGGAAGAGACTGACATATCCCCCAGATATGAAACAGGAACACATAATTTAAATATTCTTCAAATTATTCCACTTTCATAAACAAAATTACTACATAGGACTCTGGAAATAAATTTTCCAAGTTGAAAAATATCTTCCCCTGAAATATTACTTTCACATTTCAGCTTTTTAAATTTTTCTTCATTTCAAGCTGAATTTGAAATAATGGGCCTAAAAACTATATTGACATATTGTAAGCCTAACCCCCAAATAAGCTCTTCTTTAGAAGAGTGGAGAGAAATATCATGAAGTGTAAGTTTACCTGTAGACATCATACCTGCAAGAGGTACCAGACAAAAGGAACTGGAGATCATTTCAATAATTAACAAAGATCAGAGAAGTCAATATGTCTAGTGGATTTCATTCTTTCATTCATTGATTCTTTTATAAATGGCAATCGTTTAACTTAAAAAAAGGTTTAAGAAACACTTTCTTAGCAGGCCCTGAGTGATGTCATTACCTGACTTCTTCCCAGCACATTATGATTGTTCTCCCCTCTGCCTGCAACTTACGTCCTTGCAGAAAGACTCATGGCTCACCCACTTCCTTCAGGTCTTTCCTTAAACATCATTTTCCTGTCTCTAACCTAAAACCTGTCTCTAAGCCATAAAACCCCACTAGTCGTGTACCCCTCTCTGATTTCTTTCCATCCACAGAAAATAACATGCCTCTGAAAACCCACATATGCCACTAATTCATTACATTCTGTTTCTCCTTCTCCCTCATTAGAATGAGAACTCTGTGAGAGCTGGGGCTTTCATCCCTTCACATGAGGGTGGCTCACTCAGGTATCCAGTATTTGCTGGGCATAACACCAGCAAATGCCATACGGATGGTGTCATGCTAAAGCACACAGGGTATGTTGTCTTGATCTGGAGTCCAGTATAAAAAAGCAGTTAATCCCATTAAGACAGCTGCATGGAGAGTGATAATTACAATAAGAATTTGTGGGACTTCATTGTGTAGAATGGGGACACCAACACAGTGTCTCTATGGAAATGACAACTATAATCTCTTTTAACTGCTCTAAACATATTCTCTCCTAAACATAACATAAACCACTTGGGAGGGATCTTATTTCCCCAATTTCACAGGTGAGGAAACTGAGGACTTCAGTTGCTAAGGAACTTACCCCAAATAGTGAGTACTAGACCTAGGATTTGAACTCACACAACTTGTCTGCCATGTTTACCTCCTTGGCTCAGAAGAATTAAATCTGCACATAGAAAATAACATCCTAAGCAAAAAAGAACAAATGCAAAGTGATGGAGGCAGAAGAGAACATGACACAGTTGAAATCTTAAGGGCCAACAGAGCTAAAGCATGCAGATGTAAGGAAGAGACAAGCATGAAGACAAGGTGCTGGCCAGAAAAAGGGCCTTATCAGGAAAGAAGAGTGATCCTATGGGATAGGCTAAGGGTTTTATTGTCCAAATTTTTAAAAATTTTTATTAATTACAGTTTATTCACTTTATATCCCACCTGTAGCTCCCTTCCTCTTCCCTTCCCATTCCCACCCTCCCTCCCTCTTCTCTACCCATGCCCTCCCCCAGTCCACTGATAGGGGAGGTGTTCCTACCCTTCCTTCTAATCCTAGTCTATGAGGTCTCATCAGGAGTGGCTGCATTGTCTTCCTCTGTGACGTGGTAAGGCTGCAACCCCCTGAGTGGGAGGTGATCAAAGAGCAGGTCAATTGGTTCACGACAGACAGTCCCTGTTCCCATTACTAGGCTATCCACTTCCACTTGGACACTGAATTGCCATGGGCTACATCTGTGCAGGGGTTCTATTGTCCAAAATTTAATAAAAAACTAGTGTATATTTTTTTCAAGAAATCATGAAGTTGCAGGCAAATGGATGGAACTAGAAAAGATCATCCTGAGTGAGGTAACCCAGACCCAGAGAAACACACATGGTATGTACTCACTTATAAGTAGATTTTAGCTCTAAAGTACAGGATAGCCATATTATAATTTACTGACCCAAAGAAGATACGTAACAAGGAAGACCCCGGGGAAGATGCTTGAATCTCATTCAGAAGAGGCAGAAGAGGAAACAGAATAGACAGTGGAAGTGTTAAAGAGAGGGAACAAGGTGGGAGAGGGAGTACAGAGAGAAATGAGGGTGGAGACAAGAGCAGGGAGAGTGAGAGGCCAGGGGTAAGGGAGTAGGACAGGGGCCTCCAGAGAAAAGAGAAATCATGGGTGGGGGCATATCTGTGACAAGCTGGGGACCTAAGAGAAGTTAGGCTTCTGGCAGGATATGGGGGTGAGTCTAGCTGAGACTAGCAGTAGGGGTCATGGAAGAGGACATCCTCTAACTAGACAGGACTCCCAGTGGAAGGAGGGGAACAACAACCCACCCACAAAAACTTCGACTCAAAATTTACCCTGCCTACAAGATGTGCAGGATAAAGATAGAGCAGAGATTGAGGGATTGCCTAACCCATGCCAGGCTCGCTCTGAGACTCAGTTCCTGGGAGAGAGTCACTAACACTACTGATGATATTCTGCTGCACTCACAGACAGGAGCCTAGCATAGCTGTCCCATGAGAGGCCCCAACCAGCAGTGGGTCAAAACAGGTGCCGAGACTCATAGCCAAACATTGGGCAAAGTATAGGGAGCCTTGCAGAAAAGTGGGAGGAAGAAGAAAAGGACCTGGTGGTGACAGAAGCTCCAGAAGAAGACCAACCCAAGCCAACTCACCATGGTCCAGAGGAGCTAGTGGAGACTGAAGCACCCAACCGAGGGCCATGCATGGCCCTCAGCCCTCTATAGACAGGTAGCTGAAGGGCAGCTAGAGCTCCGTGTGATTACCCTAATAAAGGAAGTGGGGGCTGTCTCTGGCATGGACTCTAATGCCTGCTTTTGGGAACGAGGATGCACTCAGTCCTGATATGACTTGATAAGCTGGGGTGGGTTGGTGGAGGGCTCCCGAAGAAAAGGGGAGGGAGGGTGGGAGAGACAGTGGGACCAAGAAAAGAAGAGAGGGTTATGATCAATATGTAAAATGAATAAATAAACTAATTAATTAAAAGAAAGAGAGGGAGACAGAGAAAAGAAAAGCTGGTGGCTGTTTTGTCAGACAGCCAAGGGTAATGCTGCTTCTCAGTTTCGGGAAGATGCCTGTGGTCACAGTGTACCCCGTCTCCTGGCTAACATGGAAGTCTGAGGACAAGCTGGGACTAGAGGCAGTGGAGGGACGGGAGAAGCAGCTACATGTATTTGGATGAACTCCTCCCAATACTGTTTCTGTAAATGCTGAACCCTGCTTTAGAGGCTAAACTCACCTTTTCCGACAAGGCCTCCTCCAGTGTGGCCAGCGCGGTGTCTGTGTTGCTGGAATCGGTCTGCAGGGACTTCACTCTGTCTTTCAGATTGGTCAGTTGTTTGTCCTTATCCCTAAGTTGTTCTTGTAAGTTTTCAATCTAAAAATAAAGATTAACATATTTAATTCACATTTTACATGTAATCAAAGCCAAGACTCTTGAAGCCATCTCTTTTTTATATTTTTTTAAGACCTGTTATTATGGACGTCATCAGTATGTGAGATTAAATTTGACTTAGAATCAAGAAAAATTTGAGATCTTAATCTAGTTAACGTAATTTATAAATAGAAGATTCTCCATACAAATGCAAGCCCCCTAGACATTTGAATACTATATTTCTCTATGTTTTTATATATTTATCCATATTTTTAAGGTTCGAGTCAATAGGCATTACCACCATGAAAGAGAAAAATGTTCCCATAGGATTGATTCTCATTCACTGAGCGGACACTGAGTGGGTGCCCAGTCTTTACTAGGCAGCCTATTGGTATATGGCCTGGCCCACACAGCCATTCACTCAGCCCTTTATTCAGCAAGAAACTTTGTGATATAGCAAATGTTGTCAAGTGGCTGTTTCAAAGTGAGCACACGAAAAGCCACGTAGGTTATCGCCAGCAGACTGTTAATGGGAAGAACTTGTGATAGCAGACATATGTAACAAGGACTAAACACTCCATTTGGCAACCAAGTCAGAGGCTGGCAGCCAACCAGCCACTTTTATCCAGTATCTGCATCCCAAAATAAACACAGAAAACAGCCGATTATAAGGTCTGCCTGGCAGCAGCAACAAGTACCTTGTCCTAGGCATTACGTCCATTATCATTCATGTTTTTATTCTATGTTCTCAAAGAATATATGTCTTATCTAAGGTTTTGTTTTTAAGCTCACTAAGCAAACAATTTATTCATGTTAAGGGTTTTTAAATGGCAAGAAAAAAAGCAGTACAACTCTAAGATAAGTCCATTCAAAATATTTTCATTCTACGCGCAGCTTTCTCAGCGGCTCATTCCAAAGCATGCTTCATATTGTGTTACTCAAGCAGCTTCTGTGATTACTTGACTCCTTTCACATGAATCTGGAATGGCCACTTAAATAATGTTGGCAGCAGTCATGAAAATGGAGGGAAGACAAGGATAGTGACAATGGGGGTACCACTACAGCATTATCCAAGAAAATCTAAAGAAGCCAAGGATGGAGACTCGTGCTATGACTCTGAGAGTTAGGAGGCTGAAGCAGGAAGGCTGTCAGACATTGGGGGTATGCCGGGCCATAGAGTGAACTCCAGACCACTGGGTGCCACAGGTGAACACTGTTCCAAAACAAAACAAAATGTAGTTCTTAAGAGAAAGGCAATAATGCAGCTACACCTGAGCTGACAGGACCTGTGCTAGTCTGATGGACATTCCCAATGTTTCCATCCATCTGAGCTAATAAGGCTAATGATATTTTGAACAAGACTGAGTGACAGATTTAGAATAGGGTAAACATTTATACCTAAGAACTTATCACTTTAAGAAATGCTGTATAATAGATGTCCTCTGAAAAACCCTATCCAGCAGGGGATCAAAGCAGATGCTAAGACTCAGAGCCAAACTTTGGGCAGAGCACAGGGAGTCTTATGGAACAGTGTGGGGATAGAAGGACAGGAACTCCATAAGAAGACCAACAGAGCTAACAAATCTGGGCCCAGGGATGCCTGAAGAGACTGATGCACCAACCAAGGACCATGTATGGGGAGGACCTAAGCTCCCTGCTCAGATGTACCTGATAGGCAGCTCACTCTCAGTATGAAACCCCCTAAAAAGAAAAGCAGGGGCTGTCTCTGACATTGACGGCTTCTAGATCACTTTCCCCTGGTAAGGCCACCTTGCCATGCCACAGAGGAAGAGAATGCAGGCAGTACTGATGAGACTTGATAGGCTAGGTTCAGTTGGTAAGAGAGGAGGGCTCCCACTTTCTGAAGAGTAGGGGAGAGGGAGAGGAAAGGGGGAGGAAGAGAGCTATGATCAAAATGTAAAGTGAATAATTTAAAAAAAATAAATTTTTACTTTAGAAAACATAGGAAAGAAAGAAAGAAAGAAAGAAAGAAAGAAAGAAAGAAAGAAAGAA